>NC_091469.1:119749674-120049674 GCF_036971445.1 Narcine bancroftii | reverse complement strand
GCGGGAAAACTGGGGCCAGTAGTGGGAAATTAGGCCTATACAAGCAGGGGCCTATTTAACCAGTCTTGTCTGTAGCCGCATCGAGTGTGTGTCGCTCTTCCACTCTCTGCTGTAGCGACTCACTACATTGGTGACCCAGACACAATCCAAATGGCATTTGGACCCAAAGATGACCAACCAGTCAACTCTATATGCAGTTTCCTTGAAACTGCCAACATTCTGGACAGCCACTGATGTGGTTCGAGCAGGCTGAAGCCCAGTTCCAGCTCCGACAGAACTCCGCCAACGCCAAAAAGTATCGCTATGCGGTGAGTTTGCTCGACTCGGACACAGCAACACATGTCGTTGATTTCCAGCGACAGCTGTCATGATGATGAATATGTATGAGATGTACCGGAAGTCACGTGGTATGAGAGAGATAAGAACACAAGCAGGAGAACAAAGGAAACGGGAGAATAAAGACACTCAGAAGTGTACCTGATAAACTTGTGTTTAATGTTTCATTAACTTCACATTTCGGGCCACAAATGTGACATTGGCGACGAGGATGAAAGAAGCTTGAAGAAAATTAAAGACTAAACAAGATTACAGAGGATTACAGACAACTTCAAGGTGATAAGAATTTTCTCTTTGTCTCAGTACTTTTGGGGCTGGAATATTTCCTCATGGCTGGTGCAAACGGTGACTTTCTAACACATAGTGGAATTGCTCATTTTGACCCGACTGGTGATGCAAGCACTGTAAGTGTGAAGTGGAAGGCATGGCTGGAAGAATTTGAATCCTACGCCGACAGTCGTGGCCTATTTCTAGATACCGGTACGGTTGAACAAAAAGTGCAGAGAAGGGCGTTACTTCTTTTCACTGCAGGACCCTCAGTTCGGGAAACATTTAAGACACTTTTGAATACTGGAAGAAAGGATGAGTACCAGAAAGCGGTAGATGCATTAAATGTACTCTATGTAGTGACACCGAATGCTACATTTCAACGCCATTTGTTTCGGAGAACGAGACAAGAAGATGGCCAGACAATTGCTCAGTACGTGATGAGACTACGCCAGCTAGCTGTTGGATGCAATTACATGCCAGCTGATTTGGACAACCAATTATTGGATCAAGTCGTACAGCACTGCAGATCAGATAAACTCAGAAGATGTCTACTGGAAAGAGGGAGTGAGTTGGAACTCACCGATGCTTTAACCATTGCTGCTGCATTAGAGGCTGTTGAAGGGCAATTTCATACCATGACCCTGAAAGACAATTCAAGCCAGCAAATTACGTTGTCATAATCAGCCAAGATATACGTCGACACAGGACGTGGAGTGTTATCGATGTGGAAACCGAGGTCACTTTGGAAAAGACCCATATTGCCCGGCCAAAGGCAAAGTTTGCAAAAAGTGTGGAGGTAAGGACCACTTTGCAAAGAAGTGCAAAAGCAAGTCCAATGCAGACCAGAAGAGGAAGAGTACAACTTCCAAAGGCAAAGCCTGGGGGAAAGAAAAGTATCCTGGAACGAAAGATACCATTCGCCAGATAGACGGTGACTATGATGATACCCACGAGGGACAGAGTTGTTACCAATTTACGTTGAATGAAGTACATCATGAGAAAGTCCCAGTGATCATTGGTGGAGTGACAGTGCAGGTCATTGTAGACTCAGGCAGTGACAGTAATGTGATTGATCGACATTTATGGGAGAAGTTGAAAAGGAAAAAGATCATCTGTACCTCAAAGAAGTGTCTACAGTATCTACAGAAACTGTATCCATACACAGCAACCAAGCCATTGCAGACCATTGGATGTTTTACTGCAACTGTTGAAGCTGGAGATAAGTACACCGAAGCAGAGTTTATGGTCATAGAAGAGAGGGGAGAACCATTGCTGAGTAGAAGCACAGCGCAAGATCTGGCAATACTTCATATTGGAGCTTGTGTCAATTCAATTCAATCATACGAGGATATGAAGCAAGAATTCCCCGCAGTCTTCCAAGGAGTAGGAAAGCTGAAAGGTCGACAATTGAAGCTAGCGGTAGATGAAACGGTCAAACCCAAGGCACAACCAATGCGCCGAACTCCGTTTGGACTTCGTGGGAAAGTCGAAGCCAAAATTAAAGAATTGATCGAACAAGACATTATTGAACCAGTGGAACATTCGACACAATGGGTCAGCCCAGTAGTGATTGTGCCCAAACCAAAGGGTGACATAAGACTATGTGTTGACATGAGAATGGCCAATGAAGCTATAATTAGAGAACGACACCCTATACCAACAGTGGAGGAAATACTTCAAGAACTAACTACCAGCAAGGTATTGTCAAAAATTGATCTGAAATGGGGCTATCATCAATTAGAGCTGGATCCAGGTTCCCGAGATGTAACTACATTTGTGACTCACTGTGGATTGTATCATTACAAGAGACTATCATTTGGAATTAATGCAGCTTCGGAGATCTACCAGTATGAAATCCATCGAGTGATTCAAGGCATTCCTGGAGTTGCCAACATTTCTGACGACATCATAGTCCATGCACCAACGAAGGAATGACAAACGGTTGAGGCGTGTACTATCTAGACTACAGGAGGCAGGCCTTACCGTGAATGGAAACAAGTGCCAGTTCGGTGTGTCAGAAATGGACTTCATGGGACACAGACTTACACGGGAAAGGTGTACCATTTCATTTTGGATCTGAGCAGTAGAAAGCGTTCACAGCACTGAAGCAAAGCCTGACAGATGCAAAAACTCTTGGATATTACGATCCGGCGGCATCAACCAAAGTCATAGCGGATGCCAGCCCAGTTGGTTTAGGAGCCGTGTTGGTCCAGATGCATGATGGAGGACCACGAATCATTGCCTATGCCAGCAGATCATTATCAAATGTGGAAAGAAGATACTCTCAGACAGAGAAAGAAGTACTCGGACTTGTATGGGCCTGTGAGAGGTTCCATGCATATTTATACGGCATTGAATTTGAACTCATCACAGATCATAAGCCATTAGAGGTGATCTATGCACCTAGATCCAAACCATGTGCCAGAATAGAGAGATGGGTACTCAGACTACAACCCTACGAATATAAAGTAATCCACATTGCAGGGAAAGCAAACATTGCTGATCCGCTGTCCAGATTGGTGAAGGATAGTGGTCCACAATCCAAGTCAGAATTGGGAACAGAAACAGAGAGCTTTGTACGCTTCGTAGCTATTCAGGCGACACCGAAAGCTGTGACTACGAAGGAAGTCGAGAGAGAATCCGAACGTGATCCAGAACTCAGGGAAGTAAGAGAATGCATACAGAGTGGACAATGGGACAAGTGTACTCACAAGGCTTACATTCCCATTAGAGACGAACTTTGTTGCATCGGACAGTGTGTATTAAGAGGTTGCAGATTGGTGATACCGCAAAGATTGAGACCGAAGATCGTATCCTTAGCGCATGAAGGACACCTAGGTATTGTTGGTACCAAGCAAAACCTCAGGACCAAGGTATGGTGGCCAAGTTGTGATAAAGACGCAGAGAAATTTGTTAAAACTTGTCACGGATGTCAAATCACAAGTAGGTGTAATCCACCAGAACCGATCTGGAGTACGCAACTCCCGACAGGACCATGGATCGACGTAGCTGTTGATTTTCTTGGACCTTTACCGACGGGTGAATCAATTATGGTAGTGATAGATTACTACAGCAGATACTATGAGTACGTGGTGTTGAAGTCCACAACCACTGAAAAAACAATACAAGCGTTAGCAGAGATATTCGCAAGATATGGATTACCTGTTACATTGTACTCTGACAATGGTCCACAATTCATTTCAGAGACATTTGCAGAATACATGAGGACCACAGGTATCCACCATCATAAAGTAACTCCGAAATGGCTGCAAGCCAATGGAGAAGTAGAGAGACAAAATCAGTCCATTGAAAAACGATTGAGGATTGCACACGCTGTAGGACAAAATTGGCGAGAAGCATTGCTATCTTATGTGGCTGTCTATTGAAAACGCCTCATGCAACCACTGGAAAAAGTCCTGCAGAAGCATTTTTTGGGAGAAAAATCCGCACAAAAATGCCAGAAATAAAGGAAATCCGAGACGACCAGGAGATGAGGGCCCTCGATGCTGAAAAGAAAGGTGCAGCAAAGCTGTACACAGATTCGAAACGTGGAGCCAAGTACTCAGACATCATGCCAGGAGATAATGTTCTAGTGAGGCATGAAACTGGTGGTAAGCTAGACACACCTTATTACCATCAACCCTATACTTTCGTATCCAGAAGTGGCAGTATGGTGACAGTCAAGTCTCCGACTGGAGTCCTGTATAAGAGAAATGTATCAGGTGTAAAAAGGTACCAGTCCAGAGATACATCGAGCAAAGAGGTTGAAAGGCCAATACGAGATGCTGAAACTGAAAGACCTGATGATGTTCCAGAGGCAGTTACCAGCACTCCTGATGAAGTGACTAGAGCGCCAGAAACACCCGAAGCCGTGGCGAGCGGTATTTCCGACGCTGAGAGTGAACAACCGAGAAGCGACGACAATATCGCAGGCAGGCCGAAACGAAACCGGAAAGTGCCCAAACGATACGAAGACTTTGTGCCATAGTTTTAATAAGAACTTTGGGACAGTATTTTAATCTTATATCATAAAGTGCATGTATGAATGCTGTAGGAAGTAAATTTTATGTAGTTGAGTTATAGTATTACCATTAGTTACAATGTTTGTAAGTTTCAGAGGGATATTGGTAAGTGAAGGTAAAGTTTATTTCTGATTAAAGGAGGGATGTCATGATAATGAATATGTATGAGATGTACCGGAAGTCACGTGGTATGAGAGAGATAAGAACACAAGCAGGAGAACAAAGGAAACGGGAGAATAAAGACACTCGGAAGTGTACCTGATAAACTTGTGTTTAATGTTTCATTAACTTCACATTTCGGGCCACAAATGTGAAAACAGCCTCCAGAAAAAGGCAAAGATGAGGCTCTTAAAGAGCTTTCAACCCAAACGTTCAAGCTTTCACGGTGCAAGCGTTCTGCCTGACTGTTGCACATGGACAGCCTGGGGGACAGGATCCCATCTGTACTCATGAGTGACATGCTGGACTTGGCCAAGGAGCACAAGCCTTGCCTGCTTTTTGAACAGGTTTTTCTGGAACAGCTGCTTGAGCATATCCAAGTGACAAGGACTTTAGCGACCCCAGGAAAGTTGCTGCTTGAACAGATGTGCTCTGGAGAGCGTAAAGGGACGGCAGGTCCATGGTGGAACAGGTTGCTAGGCCACGTATGCAGAGAATGTCAAGGGCTCAACAGCTGGCAGAAAGGTAAGTGGAATCCCCCACCGATCAGTACTGCATCAGAGATGGGGTATGGAGGCCTACCGATGCTGCCACCCCGCACCCACGCGTAGCTAGTGGCTACGGCGGTTGCCCAACGAGACATCCTCCTCCACATCTGGGACTCCCTCACAGGATGGCGGTTTCTGGTCTATAAGGGTGCCCAGGTTAGCGTCCTTCCCTCCATCAGCCTACGACACCCGGAACGGGTGGTGAACAGTAGCAGCATAAGGACCTTTGTCACCCGCACCATCCCATTCCATTTTGGCAACAGCTGGTTCGCATGGACATTTAAACTAGCAACGGTGGCAAAACCACTGCTGAGAGCAGACTTCCTCCGAACCCACTGTCTGTTAGTGGACTTCAAAGGGCAGCATTTGGTGCATGCCAGGACTTTCCACACTTTCTCCCTGGGTGAGACCAGACTATTGCCCCCCACCACTGCTGAGAGCAGACTTCCTCCAAACCCACTGTCTGTTAGTGGACTTCAAAGGGCAGCATTTGGTGCATGCCAGGACTTTCCACACTTTCTCCCTGGGTGAGACCAGACTATTGCGCCCCCCCCCCCCCCCCCCACCATCTCAAATCTGTCACGGTGTCAGAAAATGAGTTCACATGTATCCTGGCCAAATTCCCTTCCATTGTGATACCCCAGTTTACCTAGGCTGAACCCAAGCATGGGGTATGGCACCACCTCCTGACAGCAGGGCCTCCACTCCACGACAGGGCACACCGCCTTCCTCCCAAGAAACTCAACCTTGCAAAAGAGGAATTCAAAAAATGAAGGAGCAAGGAATAGTGTGGTGGTCTGACAGTCCCTGGGCCTCCCCCCTACACATGGTACCAAAGGCAACAGGAGGGTGGAAGCCTGAGCGACTTTGGCCATATGTCAGTTCGGGCTAGAGACAATCAACTTCCTGGGCCACAGAATCAGCTGGCACCTCTGCCCGAAAAAGTAGAGGCCATCAGGCATTTCACCAAACTCCCCATGGTGAAGGGCCTCCAGGAATTTGCCAGTATGATCAATTTTTACCATCATTTCATACCGGCAGCAGCCTACATCATGCCAGAGAAACGAAAATAGGTAACCTGGGACAAGGAAGCATTAGAGGCATTTCAACAAGCAAAAGACACACTTGCCAATGCTACACTTATCCTGCACCTGAGGACAGATGCCCCGACCAGCCTCACAGTAAACGCCTCCTACACGGCAGTTGGTGGTGTGCTTGAAAAGTTGATTGAAGACCACCTGAATTCAAATACAGAGGCTTTGATCACAAACTCTTGGCACTATACCTGGCAGTCCAACACTTAATATAATTTTTTGAGGGGAGACAATTCAAGGTCTTCACAGACCACAAACTGCTAACAATGTATTGGACCTGTGGTCAGACAGGCAACAAAAACATCTGTCCTACATATCCGAATTTACCACTGGCATAGAACACATTGACAATAAAAACCAATGTAGAGGCTGATGCACCGTCACAAATGTGATTCAGGCAATCCAGATTCTGTCCAGTGGATAGACTATACAGCCCTGGCCAAAGCACAACAGATAGACCCCGAGATTCCTGCGTACAAGATGGCAATCTCAGGACTCAGGTTAGAGGACGTCACCATCGGACTAGGCAACCAGACACTCCTATGCGACGTGTCCACTGGCAAGCCCTGCCTCATTATACCGGCATCCTGGAGACGGCAGATTTTCGAAGTGGTAGACAACCAGTCATCAGAACCACCGTCAAGATGGTAGCCAGCAGGTTTGTCTGGCACGGCCTCCATAAGCAGGTCAATCAATGGACCAAGACTTGAACATTCTGTCAGATGTCAAAGGTGCAAATGCACAGCCAAGCACCTCCCCAAACCTTCAAATCAACACAGCAAAGGTTCATTCACATCCACATTGACATTGAAGGACAGCTACCGGCCTCCCAGGCGGAAAGGCACCTTTTGACAATAGTCGACCACTCTACAAGGTGACCAGAGGCAGTTCCACTGGCAGAAATAACTACTGAGTCCTGCACCAGAGCCTTGATCAATAGCTGGGTGGCAAGGTTTGGGGTACGGGAGCATACAACTTCTGATAGGGGTGCACAATTCACCTCGGGGCTCTGAGCAGCATTGGCCAACCTTCTTGGAACCCAATTCCATCACATAATGGCAAATCATCCACAGGCCAACGGGTTGGTGGAACAGTTCCACACCTGAAGGACCGCATTGGACAGATGAGCTACCCTGGGTCCTCCTAGATATCCACACAACACTGAAGGAGGGTTTCAATGCCTTGGCGGTGGAAATAGTGTACGGTGCACTGTTGGTCATACCAGAGCAGTTCTTGGCTGCTGCCAAAGATTCAGAAGAGCCACCAGCGGCAATGTTGGATAAGCTAAGGGAGCAACCAGGCACCTTAGCCCCAGCCCAGCCCTTTCAGCATAGCCAGCCAAAAATATTCATCCCCAAGGACCTAAAGATATGTAAACCTTTGTGCGATGGGGAGTACACCACTTGCTCCTGCAATGACCATACAAGGGGCCCTACTGAATGACCAGGCACAACGGGTTCACATGCGTGTTGGATATTGGTAGTAAGGAAAAGACTTTCACTACCTACTCCCTCAAGCCAGCCAACCGGTCACTCCACGGGCCCCCTTAACGCAAGGGCAGGCCACCAAAAGCAAAGGACAACACTTGGATTGCTGATTCTTGGGGAGGTTGTTGTGTAGCTGCCCGACACATAAAATGGTGGTCGAACATGGAGATCGCACAAGGTCTGCTGTTTTAATTGTACCTAATTGACACGTTAATTGCACGGTTTCATAACTCCAAAGGAAATGGGCCAATGACAATTTTTCTCCACCAAAATATATCAGTAACAATTAGGTCTTGAGCAGTGATTCTCAACCTTCCCTTCCCACTCACATAACACCTTAAGCAATCCCTTACTAATCGCAGAACACTTATGGCATAGGGAATGCTTAAATTGGTATGTGAGTGGAAAGAGAAAGGTTGAGAACCACTGAATTCTATCCCTATGTTTCCTTCTCTCTCTCTCTCTCTCTCTCTCTTTTTACTCATACATTGAAGAAGGTCTCATGCCCAAAATGTTGGTTCTATATCTTTACTTTCTTTGGATGATTTGAGACCTGCTGAGTTTTTACTTCAGAGTTTCATGTTTTGTTTCCCTCTTCAAAACGACATTTCCCCAGTTTCAATAAGGGATTTCTGCATGCAACATTTACCATTCTTTTTCTACCCCCAGATACTGCTTGACCTGCTGACTTCCTGTAGCAGCTCTGTCTTCCTGATGGCTTTTCGATAATTAGGTTATCTAGCAAGATTTAACTGCTCACACACACACCCAGCAGCATCTGTTTTTGATATGCAGAGAACGTGTTAATTAAGCAGCATATTGGAAAATCAGTTTTGAAAAGGTGCAGGAGAAAATAGTTTTCACATCCAAGCAGAGGTACTCTACAAACTGAAGGTGTTAAACCTATATAAAAAAAGGGTTAAACAGAAAACAGATTAGGCTTCCTGTGCAGCCAATGTGATTAGGGAGGACAGTTCACATCAGTGGAGATCTGAGTTAATTAATTTAAGCCTCAGGCCAAACACAATTAGATACAGTTGGAAATAAATTACTCTTTACATTGTTAAGAGTGAATGATTTGCTAGCTGTCAGTCACATCTTAGTCAGCTATTTCACTCCTCTTCAATGATTTACTTACCTATTTTCACTCCAGCTTCATTCATTTAGCCTCCATACAAATGTTGCCTGTTTAAACCATAAGAACACTACAGCACAGAAACAGGCCCCTTTGGCGCTTCTGGTCTGTGCCAAACCATTTTTTTTTGCTTAGTCCCACTGTCCTGCACCAAATCCATAGCCCTCCATACCTCTCCCATCCATGTACCTGTCCAAATTCCTCTTAAATGTTAAAGTTGAACCAGCATTCACCACCTCAGCTGGCAGCTCATTCCAACCTCCCACCACTCTCTGTGTGAAGAAATTCCCCCTCATGTTCTCCCTAAACTTAAATAAATTTAGGTTCTTGGGAGTCACTATCTTGGAAGATCTTTCCTGCACCCAACACATCAATGGGATCATGAAGAAAGCATGTCAGCACCTCTACTTCCTCAGGAATTTGTGGAGGTTTAGTATGACACCAGAAGCCCTGGCAAATTTCTACAGATGTGTGGTGGAAACTTTGCTGACTGGCTGTATCGTGGTCTGTTATGGAAACACAAATACCCCTGAGCATAAAGCCCTCCAAAAGGTAGTGAACACAGCCCAGGACATTACGGGCAAAACCCTTCCCCCCACCCCCCCCCCCCTCACATTGAGTACATCTTCAAGGAGCGTTGCCATCGGAGAGCAGCAACAATCATCAAAGACCCTCACCACTCAGCACATGCTTTGTTTGCACTGTTGCCATCAAGAAAGAGGAGTTGGTGCCACAAGACTTACACCACCAGGTTCAGGAACAGCTGCTTCCCTCTACCATCAGAATCCTCAACAACAAAGTCAATCAGAGTCTCATTTAAGGACTTTTACTTGTGCAGTTTATTGATTTTGCTCTCTCTGTATTTCACAGTAAGTTGTTTACATTCATCACCTGTTAACAGTTCTTTTGATTATTGACATGTTTATGGTGTGTATAGTTTACTTTTTGCACGACCAATTAGTTATCATTCTGCTGCATCCACAGGAAAAATGAATCTCAGGGTTGTACGTGATGTCATGAATGTACTCTGGCAATAAACCTGAAATCTAAACTTTTCCCCAATCACTCTTAACCCATGTCCTCTGGTTTATATCTCGCCTACCCTCAGTGGGAAAAAAAAACTGTCTACATTTACTCTGTAAATTTACTCATAATCTCCCCTCATTCTTTTACACTCCAGGGAATAAAGTCCTAACCTGTTTAACTTTTCCCTGTAACTCAGTTACTGAAGCCTGAGCAATATCCTAGGAAATCTTCTCTGCACCCTTTCTATCTTATTGATATATTTCCTGTAGTTAGGCCACCAAAAATGCACACAATATTCCATAACATCCCAACTTCTATACTTAATACTTTGAAGGCCAATATGCCAAAAGCTCTTTCAGGGAATTATGTGTCTGATTTCCCAGGTCCCTTGCATTCTAAAATGCAAAGCCTCACAATTGTCGGCATTAAATTCCATCTGTCATTTTTCAGCCCATTTTTCCAGCTGGTCCAGATGCCTCTGCAAGCTTTGAAAACCTTTTTCACACACCTCCAATCTTAGTGTCATTTGCAAACTTGCTGATCCAATTTATCACATTATCATCCAGATCATTGATATAGATGACAAGAAACAATGGTCCCAGCACTGATCCCTGAGACACATCAGTCTTCCAGTCTAAGAAGTAATAATCCACCACCTCTCTCAGGCTTCTCCTGTCCAGCCAATGTCAAACCCAGTTCACTACTTCACCAATGTCTGAACCTTCCTGATTAACCTCCCATGTGGGATCTTGCCAAAGGCCTTACCAAAATCCATGTAGTCAACATCTACAGACTTTTTTCATCAGCTTCCCTGGTAATCTCCTCAAAAAACTCTATGAGATTGGTTAAACATGACCTACCATGTACAAAGCATGTTGACTACTCCTATTCAATTTCTGGCTATCCAAATAATTGCATATCTGATCTCCTTGAACATTTTCTAATAATTTACCTACCACTGACATCAGGCTCACCAGCCTATAATTTCCAGGGTTACTTTTGGAGCCTTTTTAAAACAATGGAACAACGTGAGCTACCCTCCAATCCTTCGCCACCACACCAGTGGCTAAGGATATTTTAAATATTTCTGCCAGAGCCCCTGCAATTTCTATACTAGCCTCCCTCAAGATCCGAAGGAATATCTTGTCAGGCCCTGGGGATTTATCCACCCTTATTTGCTTTAAGACAGCAAGCACTTCCTCCTCTTTAATCTGTAAAGATTCCATGACCTCACTGTTTGTTTTTCTTACTTCTCATGGCTCTGCCTGCTTCCTGTATGAATGCTGAGGAAAATAAAATGAAGATCTCCCATTCTTTTAAGCTCCAAACAAAGCTGACCACTCTGATTTTCAAGGGGACCAATTTTGTCCCTTACTATACTTGTGTTTTTAATATACCTGTTAGAAATCCTTAGGATTTTCCCTCACATTGTCTTGACAAAGCAACCTCATGCCTTTTTTTCTGCCTGATTTCTTTCTTGAGGTTTCTCTTGCATTTTTTATACATCTCAAGCACTTCATTTGCTCGGTGTTGCCTGTACCTGCTATAAACATCTCCCTTCTATTGAACCAGATCTCCAATATCCCTCGAAAACCAGCATTCCCTACAAGTGTTAACCTTGCCTCTAATCCTGATAGGAACATACAAACTCAGCACTCACAAAATTTCACCTTTGGAGGTCCTCTACTTATCTCGCACATCCTTGCCCGAAAACAACTTATCCCAATCCACGCATTCTAGATCCTTTCTCATTTCCTCAAAATTAGCCTTTCTCCAATTTAGAATCTCAAACTGAGGCCCAGACCTATCCTTCTCCATAATTAACTTAAAACTAATGGCATTATGATCACTAGACACAAAACTTTTCCCTACACATACTTTTGTCACTTGTCCTGTCCCATTCCCAAAAAGGAGATCCAGTATTGTATTCTCTTTAGTTGGAATCTCTATATATGTATTTAGAAAACTTTCCTGAACACACAAATTCCAAGCCATCCAGCCCTTTTACAGTATGGGAGTCCCAGTCAATATGTGGAAAATTAAATTCCCCTACTATCACAACCTTATGTTTCCTGCATCCGTTTGCTACCTCTCTCCAGATTTGCTCCTCCAATTCTTGTTGACTATTGAGCGGTCTATAGCACAACCCCATGTATGTAGTCAGACCTTTCCCATTCCTCAGCTCCACCCATATAGCCTCAATAGAGGAGCCCTCTGGTCTGACCCACCTAAGCACAGCTGTAATATTTTCTCGAAAGAGCAATGCCACTTCTCCCCCTTTCATTCACCCTGTTGTATTGCGTCTGAAGCAATGGAAGGCCGGAACATTGAGCTGCCAGTCCTGCCCCTCCGGCAACCAAGTTTCACTAATGGCCACTGTAGGCACTTTCAGGTGGCCAATTGCCCCGCATGTAAAGCCGCATGTTTAGGCAATATGCGGCTGTTTTGAGGTCACCTGAATGTGCAGAAGGCGCTCTTGAGGTGAGCTCCGTTACCCTCCTCCGAGAGGGATAATCAGCTCAGCTCAGTGGCTCCCCCAGCCACCTGAATGCAGCTGGCTGAAAGCAGATGTTAAAGGGTCAGACTGCTGATCACAGCTGACACTGGGCAGGAGCTGGAGTGTGGTCAGAGCTGCATCCTGTGCAGTTGTGTCCTTTAGGTGGCCAGTGTTTAAACGTTGCCACCTGAACGGCAATTTAAAGGGCCGCTTCTGCTTCTTCAAGCGCATTCTTAGTATAGAATGCACCTGAAAAAGCCTAATGTTATAATTCCACATACCAATCCACACTCTTATGCTCATCTGCCTTTCCTACAAACACATTGCATTAAAATAGATCCACTTTAGAAAATTTCCACTGCATACAACCCATTGAATTCTAACGTGCATGTAATTTTCACATAATCTTTTCCTCCTCCACTCCTCTCTCAATTTTTGCATGTGGATCATGTTAAACTATATGATCCTCCTATTTCTAACCTCACTAGCATGTGGCATGGGTAGCAATCCTGAGATTACAACCCTGGAGGTTCTGTCCTTCCACCTAGATCCTAACTCCATGAACTCTCCTTGCAGGCAGGGGTGCTCAGTGGAGCGTCGCTCCGGCACCTCATCGGGCCACTTCAGGGCAACACTGGCAACTCATGGGTTCAATCAGGAGCGGCGGCGGCGTATAAGACAACCCAGCACCCCCCCCCCAACCGGGCTGAGCGCTATTCTCTATTCTGGACATACCTGTTTCTTCCACGACTGGTTGTCCTACTTTGTATTCCTACATTTCTCTGTCAACATGGTGACCACCAAGGCCAGGTCTCAAGAGACCTACTTGTTGCCATTTTTGATGAGCTCCTGCACCTAAATGATTTGAACTACCCCGCTGCTTGCAGGACCTCCTCACCTTTCCTAACTATGTCATTGGTCCCCATATGGACCACGATATTTGGTTGCTCACCCTCCCTCCTAAGAATGCGTTGAACTCAATCTGAGCTATCTCGATCCCTGGCACAGGGAGGCAACATACCAGCTGGGATACTCAATTTGTTCCACATAACCTCTTATATCTGTCCCCCTAACTATGGAATCCCCTTTCACAACATCTCACTTCTTTTTCTCCCTTCCCTTCTTAGCCACAGGACCAGACTCCATGCCAGAGACTTATCTCTATGGGTTTTGCCTGGTAGGTCATCCCCCCAGCAGTATCCCAGTATCCAAAATGGTATACTTGTTATTGAGGGGAACTGGCCACAAGGGTCCCCTGCACTGCCTGCCTGTTCCCTTTCCCTCTCACCTATCTGCCTTCCTCCTGTCTCCTAGGTGTGATGGTGTCCCGAATCTCCTGTCTATCACCCCATCTACCTCCCGATTGATCTGGAGTTCATCCAACTCCAGCTCCAATTTCTTAACTCATCTTGTCAGGAGCTGCAGCTGGATGAACTTCTCACAGATGAAGTCATCAGGGATATTCCTGGCTTCCCTGATGACCCACATTCTGCAAGAGGAGCATCCCCTGCCTTTGCTCCCATTCCCACTTTTAATGACTAGAGGAACAAAATATATGATGTATAAAACCTGTCCTTAACTGTGCCTACCTGCTGAATCCTTTTTGTTCCTTGAAAAGGGTGGCCTTTCTTACTTTTATTCCTACTATCTCTCGCTTCTTACCTGTTCTTGCTGAAGCCTGTTGAGCCAAAGCCTTACTGCTCTGACTCAGGCCATTCCAATAATTACCACTTGCTCGATGATCGCTCCCTCTGCTTCACAATCCCTCACTTTTAGTGATGCTCAGCTTCTACCTCTAATGTTTCATGTTTTTTTGTATCTTTGCATAAGACCACAACTTAGGAGCTGAATGAGGTCATTTGGCCCATTAAATTTTCTCTGTCATTAGAGCATAGACCACAACAGCACAGCACAGGCCCTTTGGCCCTTGCTATTGTGCTGACCTATATATTCCTGCAAAGCCCTTCTAACCTCATAATGCTGTATTTTTTCCTTCATCTATGTGTCTGACTTAGAGTCTCTTAAATACTCCTAATGCAGTGGTTCTCAACCTTTTTCTTTCCACTCACAACCCCATTTCAGTATGCTTTTGTGCTCTGTGATTAGTAAGGGATTGCTTAAGGTGGGATGTGAATGGGAAGGGGAGGTTGAGAATCACTGCTCTAGACCCATTTGTTACTGAAATATTTTGCTTGAGAAAATTGTCATTGGCCCATTTCTTTTGGAGTTATTAAACCGTCCATATAACGTGTCAATTAGGTATGATTAAAACAGTGGTTTTCAAACTTTTTCTTTCTGACAACATACCACCTTAAGCAAAGCCTTAATAAGCATAGAGCACCAATGGCAAAAGGATTACTTAAAGTGGTGTGTGAATAGAAAGAAAAAGGGTTGAGAACCATTGCTCTAATGTTACAGTCTCCACCACCACCCTGGCAAGGCATTCCAGGGAGCCACAACCCTCTGTGTAAAACCACTTAGCCTTGATGTCTCCCCTAAACTTTCCTCTCTTCTTTTTGTACATATGTCCTCTGGTGTTTGCTATTTCCCCTCCTTGGAAATAGACACTGGCTTATCTATGGTGAGTGAAACATGAAAGTCTGCATTCACTGTGATTGTAGTAAAAACACACTGAAATGCTGGAGGAACTCAGTCGGTTTTTTCAGCGTCCATAAAAAGCAAAGATTATATTGCCGACGTTTCGGTCCTGAGCCCTCTACAAAGAATAATGTTACGAGCCAAGAGGACACCAAAACCCAGCAGCAGTAGATATTCACCAAGACAAATGGTTACTTAAACAAAAGTTGCTTTTAATTATATTTAAACATGAAAACAGAATCACACTTTAACTTATCACTATTGACTTAACTAATCTAACTTAACCCCCTTCTAATTCTAAGCGCACGTGTATGTAATGTGTGTGTAAGTTCAGAAAAGTTATTTGATTCACAGTCCAATCTCACTTCTCATTCCTCCCAGTTCACTGGTTGCAGGCAATACTTATAATGTGCACAGAATTTAACATTTATAAAGTTCACTAGGCTTTGGTGCCTGAAGGCACCACTCAGGAAGGTTCTAAACAGTTTTCAGAGAGAGATTTGCTGTACAATGGACACCCACAACTGATTCCTTTTTAATCAGACACTTAAGTGTCTTGCCGAAAAAACTTGCCCTATCAGGGTTCTCCAGATGATAACCTCTTTCTTTCAGGGCACCACAGATTTCCTTTTTGTTTCTCTTATTTCAAGTGAAACATTAGACAGCCAGTCCTCTCCTCTGGCATGAACCACAAGGGCTTTGACCAGGCTGAACTAAGCACTTGCAACTCTTCTTCCGAATGGGGGTTTTTCCACAAGCTTTCCAGTTTGTCCTGTTCCAGTCCCAGCTGCAGCGGCTGACTGTAAAACTGTAGAACTGATCTCTGTCTCTGTCTCTCTCTCTCTCTCTGCTTGCAAAAATCACATGACCCTCTTAGAACAGCAAGTTCCCCTCCAGACAGCCTGCAGCTCTGACAAGCTCTTTCATCTGTTGCCTTTTTGTAAACAACAATCTGTTAGTGAAGTCTCTTGGGCACTCTCCAAAGCTTTTGCAAAGGCTCTTGGCATCGGCCTGTCTAGCATGAGGAGAGCTGCAGTATTTTAAATAAGATCTGTTTTAAAGTGTTTGTATGTGATCTACATTTAAAAAAAAACCTTTCCCAATGTGTCTCCCAAAAACATGTCGATATTTTGTCACGATAGTGAGCAGGATAAACCAGAACCAGAAGCGGGAAATCTCAGAATCCAGATAATGTAGGCTGGAGAAGGAATCCAGATCAACACAATGTGTAAATTGGATATGATAAGGGGGGAGGTAAGAATTTATCATGTCTGTGCGAAAGGAACCAGGGAAGGGGATACAGAATTGGGAGAAGGCGATGGGGGAAGAGGTGAGGGGGGTCCTTTAAGGAAAGCTAGAGAACTCGACATTAATGCCATCCATTTGGAGGGTGCCCAGTCAGAAGATGAGGTGTGGTTCCTCTAACTTGTGGGTTGCCTCAGTCTGGCAGTGCATGAGACCACGGACAGACATGTCAGCAAGGAGAATGGCATAGGAATTGAAATGGGTGGCCACTGGGAGATCCACGTTATTACGATGATCAGAGCCAAGGTGCTGAACAAAATGATCTCCTAGTCTGCGTCCCATCTCTCTGATGTAGAGGAGACCATGAGGGAGCACTGGATGCAGTAAATGACCCCTGCAGATTCAGAAGTGAAATGTTATTTCACTTGGAAGGACTGTTTGGGGTCCCGAATGGTGCTGAGGGAGGAGGCGTGGGCACAAGTGGAGCATCTCCTACAGTCATGGGGTAGATAACAAGGGGATGATTATTGGGGAGGGAGAAGTGGACAAGGGAGTCATGGAGGGAGTGGTCCCTGTGGAATGCAGAGAGGGGAGGAGAGGGGAATATGTGTCTAGTGGTGGGATCATGTAGTAGGTGGAGGAAAGGGCAGAGGACAATGTTTTTTTTTCGGAGGCTGGTGAGCTGGTGAGGACAAGAGGAATCCTGTCCTTGTTGCACGTGGGGGGTGAGGGGGGTGGGGTGGGGGGAGGGTGCCAAGGCAAATGTGCGGGTAATGGAGGATAACGTTTGAAGAAGGACAATGTGGCTACCACCTCTACCACCATCAACTCAGCGCTCACCCGCATATCCTCCATTACCTGCACATCTGCCCAGACCCCCTCCTCCCCCACTCGCAATGTACAGGATTCCCTCTTGTCCTCACCTACCACCCTCCCTCCCCACCATTCCCTTGTTGACATGTCTTCCCATGGTCTCATGCACTGCCAGACTGAGACCATGTGCAAATTGGAAGAACAACACCTTAGCTTCTGACTGGGAACCCTCCAACCGTATGGCATTAATATTGAGTTCTCTGGTTTTTGTTAAACCCTCCCCTCTCACTTCTTCCCCCATTTCTGTCTCTCCCATCCCGGCCTCCTTTCACACAGACATGATGTGGTGATATGGATATACTGTTCTGTGCTGTCCTGTGTATAAGTGGCTGGCCCGCCCACTGATGACTCAATCACTTGTAACCCCTCCCCCTGTGACCTGGCCATAAAGTCAACTTCCCTCCCCCCTTCCATTCATTTGAGCACATGAAGTTGTGCCCCCTGAAATCTAATGTGTATTAAAGCCTATTGTTCCACACTCAGTCTTTGAAGTCTTGATAGTGCGAATCACATGTTAAATTCTTACCTCCCCCTTTTCCATATCCAATTAACACCTTTCCTAGCAGGTAGTGACTGCATTTTGAGATTTACTGCTTCTCGTTCATTCTGCTTATTCTTTGTAGAATGGTTCAGGCCTGAAACGTCAGAAATATATCTTTGCTTTTTATGGACTCTGTAAAGACTAGCTGAGTTCCTTCAGCATTTCAGTGTGTTTTTACCTTATCTATGGAGCTCAAATTTTGTAGACCTCTATAAAGTCGCCTCTCATCCTTCTTTGCTCTAAAGAGAAAAGATCCAGCTCTGCTAACCTTGCCTCAGAAGACCTATTTTCCAATCCAGGTTAAATTCGTATAAATTCTGATTCTCTGCACCCTCTACATAACTTCCACATCCGTCCTATAATGAGGTGACCAGAACTGTACAAAATACTGGTCTCACCAGAGATTTGTTGAGTTGCAACATGACCTCTCTACTCTTGAGCTCAATCCCCTAACTAATGAAGCCCAGCATTTCATCAGCCTTCTTACTATCAATATGTGTAGCAACTTGAGAGATGTATGGATTTGGACCCCAAGCTTCCTCTGTTCCTCCATACTGTTAAGTATCCAACCATTAACCCAGTTTGACCTTCTGAAATGCAGAATAATGCTTGATACATTTTTCCTCTCAACCTCATTCTCTTGCCTTCTCCTTGTAACTGTTGACTCCCTTATTTATGAAGAACCTATCAAACTCTGCTATAAGTGTGCCCAATGACTTGGCATCCACAGTCACCTGTGGCAATGAATTCCAATGGTTTTCTGACTGAAAAGGACTCTCTTCATCTCTGTTCTAAAGGGATTTTCTTCATTGAGGCTGTGCAGTAGATGACCCCTGCAGATTCAGAAGTGAAATGTTATTTCACTTGGAAGGACTGTTTGGGGTCCCGAATGGTGCTGAGGGAGGAGGCGTGGGCACAAGTGGAGCATCTCCTACAGTCATAGGGGTAGATTTCATTCTTAAGTTTTGTGATATTCTAGGTGTTCTATTGTCTCCTGTATTCACTTGATGAATGAAAATAAAAAAAGTACTATTTAACAAGAGAAATAATCAGGTCAGATTCAATTTGTTGTCATGTACTCAAAGATACATTAAAAACTATCCTGTCCTGCAAAGGGAAACAAAGAATTGCCAAATCGTCCAGCACCACAATTAAAATAAAAAAGAGAAGCAAATGGGAAGCATGGTGAGTGTAGCAATTTATACAAGACTCTTACAGCACCAGCGACCCCCTTCAAACTCGGTGCTCTCTGTACGAAGTTTGTAACATTCTCCCCATGACCATGCAGGTTTTCACCAGGTGCTTCAGTTTCCTCCCACCTTCCTAAAAAGTACTAGGTGAATTCAGTGGTGTAATTGGGAAGCACGGTTTCAATGGCTGGAAGAGCCTTCTACCACGTTGTAAATAAATGTAAAAAATGGTAAAAATGTCAGCGAGCCCCTTTAGAGACATTGAGTGGTTACAGATCTTGCAGCCTAGACCAATGTAGACCAATGTAGCAGCATGGTGCTTTGTTCAGCTGTAAACCCAAGTTCAGGACCATGCTCCCAGATTGCTCCCCCTCAGCCCTTGGTTCCAAATCCAAAGTCCAAAGTTCAGATTTATTGTTAGGGTATATTCATGATATCACATACAACCCTGAGATCCTTTTTCTTGTGGGCCAAGTGGCGTTTTTACTTATCGGTACCTGTAAACTGTTATTGAGAAGAAATATATGTGCAAAGAATGAAAAGTAAAATAAGAAAGACATGAAAACAAGTTGATTCTGACTGTGCAAATACAGAAAAAAAATATTTAGTAATACATAATGTGGAAGGGAAATTTCCTTCAATGAGTCTCTGAGTCTGTTGTTGAGGAGTCTGATGGTGTTCCTGAACCTGGTGGTATGAGTTTTATGGGACCTATACCTCTTTCCTGATGGCAGAAGTGAGAACAGAGCATATATGGGTGATGTGGGTCCTGATGATTGCTGCTGCTCCCTGTAGATGTTCTCGATGGTTGGGAGAGTTTTGACTGTGATATACTGGGCTGTGTCCACTACCTTTGCAGGGCTTTCCTCTCAGAGGCATTGGTGCCCCCAGACCAGGCTGTGATGCAGCCAGTCAGCACAAATTCCATTACACATCTGTAGAAGTTTGCCAAAATTTCCAATGATACATGGAACCTGTGGAAACTCCTGAGGAAATAGAGGCTCTGATGTGCTTTCTTCACGATGACATAGGTCCAGGAAAGGTCTTCCGAGATAGTGACTCAGAGGAATTTAAATTTGTTCACCCTCTCCACCTCTGATCCCTCAATGATCACTGGTTGTGCTCCTCTGGTTTTGCTTTCCTGAAGTCTATAATCAGCTCCTTGGTCTTAGTGACATTGTATGCAAGGTTGTTATTAGTATATCATTCAGCCAAGTTTTCAATTTCCCTTCTGCATGCTGACTCATCGCCTTTTTTTTATGCAGCCTACCACGGGGGTCATTGTGTTGGTACCCAAGGCCTCTTGGGAGGTCTGCCTGCTTTCACCAATCCTGGATCTGATTCATTCCTGGCTACTAGAAGCAGGCCACCTTCACCCTGTGGTCTGGTATGAGGCCTTTGGCCACCGAACTGGAGCCTGACCTCAGTAGCCATACCTAGTTGCTTGCACTCCAGACAGCAAGTCCATCAGAAGTTTCCCAGGGCCTGTCCCTCATTGACCTGTTGTGGTGCTGTGGAATTCCTTCTCTGCAGACTTCAACCACATTGTTAAAAGACATTACCTCTGCTTCTGTCTTCACAGATGCTGCCTAGTCTAATGAATGTTTCCGGCATTAGCATGTTTAAGCTTATTTATCACCTGAATGCACGAGTACAACTTGGCGAAACAGCGTTCTCCAGTTCTTGGTGCAAAAACATGCAAACACAGAACCAGACATAGCACACATACAGACAAGCAATACACGTGCAGAAACAAATATACATATATAAAATAAATAAATATTGTTTAATAAACAGTGCATTCTTGGAGGGTTAGTGAGAGCAGTTCATCCAGTCATTCAGCAGTCTCACTACCTGAGGGAATAAGTTGTTTCTTGGCTCGGTGGTTCTGATAGTCCTGTATCACTTTCCCAGCAGCAGTAGCTGAAGTGGTCCTCAATGATTTTGCGTGCTCTCTTTATGCAACGATCTTGGTAGATCAATTCTTATTGGGGGGTGGGGGGGGGGGAGAGGGAAACCCAAGGGAACCTCTCTGATGCTTTTATGGTCCTGTGGATTGACCTTCAATCCAATTATCTATTTTTATTCAAGATGGAGTATTTAAATATGTCGAGTACTAAATAAAAATAGAAAATGCTGGAGGAACACAGCACCTGGAGAAAGAGAAACAGTTAATGTTTCAGGTCCAGAACACTTCATTGGCGCTAAGTACATTCTGGAGGTCGAACAACGTCTAGGGGATGTCCCTCCCACAGATTATGTTTACCTTAAGATTTCAGCATCTGTACATAGTCTCTTGTGTGTCTTCACTTCATTTAAGTTGGTCATTATCTTAAGTGTTCTTCATTCTACAGATGCTATCTGAACTGCTGAATTTTTCTAGCATTTTCTATTTTTAAGTCAGATTTCCAGCATCTGCAGTTTATAAAATTGATTTTCATTGAGTAGCAAATGCCTATTTGAAATTGGTCTACCCTGAACCTGTAAGAGCGGGTACCAATGTACCAACTGCTCATCCGCTCCTCCCATCGCCACAATGCAGACTTCGCCATGGCAGATAACCTCTTGCTCAGCCTCTCACGATTGGTGCTGCCTCTGTCCTCCATAATTCAGGTTGCTGGGCATTCTGTTCACCCTGCCTCGTGCCTCTGGAACTTAACCAGCTCCAGCTTCAACTTCAACTGCTGCCTGCAGCTTTCCGTCAGAACGTTGCGGAGGCCGTAAGCTCAATTTCAGGTGGACTTCGGACGTCTGAACTTCATGTGTAGATTTCTAGCACTGTTTATTTTTGTGCCTGAAACATGCAAAACAAATTTCCACCCTCTGTTTTGATCAATTTATCAGCACCTCTTGTAATCTGATCAGTAACTGTGAAGTACTTTGGTTTGTCTTTCTGAATAAAATCTGCTGTATTTTGTTGATGAATCATATGTCACCTATGAAGCAATGTATCACAGCTGAGAAAAAAAATGGACGATTCAGAAGTTGATTCTTCCATGTTATTAAATCCTTTAAAAAAATCCATCATATAGAGTTTGAGTGTTGGTGGCAAAATGCCACAATACCTTTACAACCTTTTGCAAGCATGTCAGCACAGCTAGAAATTGATACTCAACCTTCTTGAGTTAATGTCTGTTTATGACGACTCCTAAAGGAAAAATTTGGGAATGTTTTTTTTACATTCATTGACTTAAATCCACAATTAGTTACTTTATTACTCTCTTTTCTCTGGGTCACATTTCCCAAGTAATCTCTTTACATTAGGTCATCTGTTTACAATGTCAAAACATCCTGTTATATCAGTGACAAAGAGGTTAATGATTACTTCATACAAACCCCAAAGCCTTTCTTTAATTTCTCATCTTGTCTGTTTCTGGATTAATTCTTACATTGCTTTTAGAGATGAGTTCTCTGAATTTGAAACCCAATTCTCAAGTTTTTTTTAAGAACAGCTTTATCTCCAACAATGGCAAATTTTGGTCCAAGTTGACTAGTTTTAAATTTTCCTCTGCTTACATGAACCAACAAATAGTAAACTGTAGGGGTTTTTATGCACAAAAGCCACTTATTGCCTGCTCAAGTTCTTAAAAAAAGTTGAATTTACCTTTTATTCCAGAGGACAGAAAAGGCAGATACCGCAGTCCTTTTATGTAGCACCATGCCGGCCTCCCAGAGCAAAAGGGGGCAGGATATGCAGCGTAGCAATTGCCGCCCTGTGACAGCCCTGCTGCCCCGCTGCCTGGCAGCCCCCCCATCTCATTGCCTGGCAGCCCCCATCCCGCTGCCTGAGCACCACTGCCTGACAGACCCCACCACACTGCCTGACAGCTCCCCTGCTCCGCTGCCTGAACCTCACTGCCTGACACCACCACCACGCCGCTGCCTGACAGCTCCTCGCTCCACTGCCTGAGTCCTGCTGCCTGACAGCCCCCTGCCCTGCTGCCTGACAACCCTCCAGCCCCATTGCCTGACAGGCCCCTGCCCTGCTGCCTGATCCCCACTGTCTGACAACCCTCCTGGCCTGCTGCCTGACAGCCTTCCACCCGCTGCCTGAGACTCACTGCCTGATATCCTTCCCACCCTGCTGCCTGGCAGCCCCCTGCCCTGCTGCCTGACAACCCCCTTGCCCCACTGCCTGAACCCCGGTGCCTGACTGCCCCCCTCCCCCACTGCCTGATAGCCCCACCACTAGGTTTGCCATTTCCAAAAAGGACACAGTCATATACTACACAGAGGATGTTTAAAAAAAAATATATATTATTTTATAAAATTTAAACTGTATTGCAAAAACAACAAATGAAAATACACTGTATGGTAACCTATGACCTTTTGGAATAACCACCCTTCCTCGTCCATTCCCCTCCCTCCCCTTCCCCTTCCTCTCTCTTCCATTCCCCCTTCTTCTTGCCCCATTTCTCCCCACCATCAGCCCACACCAATCCCACTGCCACACTCCATCCCGATAACCCTGCTGCTCTGCTGCGTAGATCATGGAACCTGCAAGCCCTGTACATTTAGCATGGAATGAAGTGGTGCTGCCACCAGGAGCCTGCAGAGTCCCAGCCATTCGGTCCAAGGGGCAGCTTGAGGGAGCGTGAGGAACATGGCGGAGTGAACAAGCACAGCCTGTCAGCTCCACTGGCCGCTCTATGACATCGCAGTGGGGCGACGGAGGTGACAGCACAATGTCAGTCATCTTACATTCCTGTTTGGAGTCGCTTTCATCGGCAATCCTTTTATGCAGGAGGTGGAGTGACTTCACTCCACCTCTGACGCTATCCCTCCCCAGGTGGAGGGAACGTGGAGCAAGTTGGACCAGCCAATCCTCCTTTGGACCTTTAATGTAGGTAAGTGGAGAATCTTAAAGGTAGAGGAAACCTATCATTACAAATCGCTAATTTTCACTACGCAAGAGCCTAGTGAGTGAAACAATGGCAGAGAATGTGAATTAGCTGTTAGCCCATCTTCAATACGAAAACTTAGTAGATAGAGGAATCATTTTAATTTTTATACCTTGCTAAAGACTAGTTATAAAAATTTGTGTAGAAGTGGAATATGCAGGGGGTTAAAATTATGCTTTGGATTTTAATGGAACCTAATCCAACTCAAGGGTAGGAGTAGATTTTGATTTTTCAACATATGCATTGCCTATGACTGGGTGGAGTAGACAGTGTGCCTGTAGAATCTGCCTTAATATGAATCCATCAATTGTCAAACAGCATGTACACACCCTCTGCCTGTTCTTCCCAATTCATTCCCACTATAGCTCAACTTGGATCAATAAGCCATTTTGTGGATATTGAACATGTGGATTTTTCTCATTCTTCCTGCACACAGTTCAATTTATTAAGATTCTTCGAGGTCACTGACCAGATTTCATGAAGACATGAAAAGTGGAAGCAGGAGTGAGCCATTCAGCTCTTTGAGTCAGTTCTGCTGTTCAATGAGACCACAGCAAATTGTCCCAATTCAAAATATCTCTTTGTTCCCTTAAATTAAATTCCGTCTTTTATATTCTCAATGTCGAAGATAAAGGTTTTCAGCCTTCTAAGTGACTAAAGTCTCTCCTCATTTTGGCATTAAATGGCCAACGGCTTACCCTAAAACCCACAAAGTGCTGGAAGAACTCAGCAGGTCAGCCAACATCCAGAGATAAGAGGATATATCAATAAATATTCACAGTTGCAGTTAGCGTAAAATTAATGTATATTATTTTGGTCCAAGTTGTACTCTGACAGATTGGGGCAGCACAGTTCCGCCTCATTACCTGCCCCTCTGCCTATCTTTGTATCAATTGCAAACTTAGGCACAAAGCCATTTATTCCACAATCCTAATCATTAACATACAATATGTACAGTTAGCATAACACCCAGCAATCAGGACTTGGGTTCGAATCCTGCACTGTCTGTAAGGAGTTTATATGTTCTCCCCATTTTCTGTGTGGGTTTTCCCTGGGGGCTCGGGTCTTTTCCCACCGTTCAAAACGTACTAGGGGTTGTAGGCTTATTGGGTGTAATTGGGCAGTACAGACTCAAGGGCCGAAATGGTCTGATAATGTGCTGTATGTCTCAATCTAAATATTTTTTTAAAATTAATTTAAAAAAAAAGATCTTTTGGTGGACTTGGAGTAGTTTATGGATAACTGCCACACCTATAAAGTACTCCAGGCCCACCAAGAGATTCAAGAAACTGAAAGTTGTTGGGAAATATACTCTTCTTGAAGCTAGAGATGCTGGACTTCAGATGTATATATTTTGCCTGAGATAGCAATGGGAAGAGTTTGTGACCAGGGTGATGGAGATCCTTTAAGATGTTGTCTGGCCCCTTAAGGCTGCAACTCACACAGATGTCTCTCAGCATTTGCCCTCTCAATCTTTTTCAGCTTCTTAATTGTTTCATCTAGATCACTTCTCATCATACACTTCAGTGAACAGAATGAATTATCAGCAGATCTTATCACTGTCCTAACGTGTTAAAAAAAGATGCAAAATGTTGTAGGAGAAGATTATCATGTTGTACCTGAGCTATACTGTTTCTTCTACGTAATCAGAGCATCTGTCTGTGATATCACCTGATCATTGGACACATGATATTAGCAGTATGTGTTTACATATGAACTGGTGACTATAATCTTCATCTTTTACATGTCAAATAGCTTGGTTTTTCAGGTGAATTTAAGAGATGTCTTGGTACTATCTGGAAGAAAAGCTGGGTGTTTTTTCTTGGTACTGTGAAATATTTATTCCTCAACATCATTAAAAAAAAGTAAATGCTTATTAACAGGAATCTGTTTCTGGGAATTTGTCATGTCCAAGCTCATTGTCCCATTTCCAACAATTCAAAAATGTACTATGCTACATTACTTGCTGTAGTATCAAAGTTCTCTGTTTCACTAAAATGGAAGGCATTAAACCATCTCATTAATACATAGAAACACTAACAAATATGACTGTTTATAGAATCATAGAATTATTTATTCAAATGACTCCTCCAGATTGAAGCAGGAAACTTTTAGAATGCAACTGAGAGAGCTGATGGCACTACTTGAAGAAGTTGCAATCATAAAGCAATGCATCCTTTTAGTTTTAGGATGTTCTTAAGAACCATATGTCTGTTAAAATTCTGCAACAAATAGAATCTTGAAAAATAAATTTGATCCACCAGCATCAAAAAAACCCTCACAGCTAGTTTTCCATGAATAAAAGTTTGTTCCACTATCTAAAATAGTCAGGAAGAAGAAATTAAACAGAGAATGTTGGAAGTATTTATTAGATTGGGCAGTATTCGTGAATTGCAAGTGAACTGCAGAATTTTAGAAAACAGAAGGGTTTTTGATTATGGAAAAGTGGGTAGAGTGGAGAAACAAAGGGAATGTCTCTGATAGTGTGGAGGCCAAGAGAAATGGATGACGCAGGCCGCTGTTGGTGGAGAGAGGCTTATTCACAACAGCCAATCTGTCCAAAGGAGCTGGAGGTGGAAGAAAAACTCAGTAGAGAGAAGAGAAAAACATGCAGTATACCAGATCACTGAGCTATGAAACCGAGCAATTGCTGGAAAGCTCAGAAGGTTAGCATCTATGGAGAGGTAAGTTACATCAGAAATGGCCAGACATTGAAAAGCAAAAGAATTATGACTGGTGATGATGGGAATCTAAAACATACTGAAACACCTAACAGGCCAAGCACCACCCCATGGAAAGCAAAACTGCCCCCAGGTCAACAATCCCTTATTGTGAAAGATCATCAACTCAAAATGCCTTTGTTACCTTCTCGCCTCATCTGCTGCCTGAACTCGGGAGCACCCGCAGTATTCCCCAATTCCACAGCAGGTTGGACAGAAACTGGAAAGACTGGCTATCTGAAATTGTTAAATTCAGTGCAGCATCCAGAGGGCTGCAATATGCCTGGATGGAAAATGAGAAGTTGTTCTTTTAAGCGTCCACAGTCTTTGTTGGAACTGTATAGGAGATGAAAGGCAGAGGTCAGAATGCAAAAAAAGAGAATTAAAGTAAGAGGCAACAGGAAGCTTTTTACGCTGGAAGAAGTGCATTGGACGACAGTTGTCTTAAGCTGCCTTTGGTTTCACCAGAATTAATGAGATCAGATTGTGCAAACCCAATACAGTATAGTACATTTTAAGAAATGCTTCCTCTAGAAAGATTATTTGGATCTATGATGATGGAAGGGAAGGAGTAATAAGGCAGCTGTTGTGTCACTTGTAGGAAGATGCCAGATGAAGAAGAGTGGTTGTTGTGTAAAGTGAACTATGAAGTCAAGAAGGGAGTGGGCCCTTTGGAAAACTGAAAGGGGGTTGTGTCTGAGTTGTACTCCTTTGGAATAATGAAAGGGAGTTGTATCTCCATTGATGGTGGCTGAAATTAAGATTTAAGATTCCTTTATTGTCATGTAATATTACACAAATTTGCTGTAGTCTGTACTAAAGCAGACAGATTCACCATCAGAAGAAATTGATGAGCGTCTCTTACGGTCAGTGAAAGAGAAGCAAAAGAGATGATGGAAAATTCTGTCAAAAGAGATGGGTTTCAAAATCATGAGGAAGGGAAAAAAAAAGGGTTTAGGGGAAGAATCAAGAGCTTGTAACTTGTCAACTAAGGTCTTGGAAGCAAGTCCATTCTTAAAATTGAGGATTAGGATTGGAGAAGTGTAGACATCTTAAGAGTTGTCGGGCTGGAGGTGACCAGAGCAAGACAATGGAGGCATTTGAAAAGAATCCTGGACAATTCAAACTTTCCAGGTGGGAACAATGTGATGTCTCCATTTTATTTTCACAACATCAGACCGAATGCTATCATAATTCTCTGCCATACACAAAATTGCTAGAGAAACTCAGAAGGTCTTTCGAAAGTAAGTGATCACCAACGTTTCGGGCCTGAGCCCTTTGTCAATGTATTCTCTCCTGTCTTAGAACTTTGGAGATGTTAATATTTATTGCTGTTTTAAAGCTAGCTTTTACTCTTTGTTTTTGTTTTGTGGTCTGCTTGTTATCTACAATGTGGTACTTTCTTACAACCCTTCTGTCAAATGTGAACTACTATTTGCCCTTGCTGTTCCTTCTTTAAATAATTCAATCAGATTAGTCAGTTAATTTGTTAGAACAAGGGCAATGAGGAAGTTGGTATCATGTTAAGTTACATTAGGATCATAAAAATAATAAGAGCCTGTAATCCAGATTGCCAACAATTAAAATCCATCTGCAATGCCTCTGTTATGCACAGATTTAAACAAACACAGAGAACAAGGGTTGAAAGTGAGATCTCATTCATCTTTAGAAGTTCAATACATGCCAGGTGATAGGTTTATCTAATTAGATGTCAGGGAAGTCTAATCAAATGTACTTAACTATAAAGCTGATGCTGTCTTCCATGCATTCTTTTGAGTTAATGATTAGCACCAATGTCAGGAACTGATGTGTGCATTGCTTTTCACATCTTGTAACTTGTCAAGATATGAATAAGTGCAAATCCATGCCAGAAATCTGACCTGATTAGAATCAGACCACCTACACTTGTGTTTGGAAAAGATGATATCCTTAAGAATTCCAAAATACAATGCCTATAAAGTATCCTAGAACTTTCCTTTACCATTTTTGCCACAATGTGATGATGTTAGCAGATTTTTTTGAAGTACACAAATAAACACCAAATCAATGAACCGATTAACCTTTTCTATGCCATGCGTAAGGCTTTATTTTCTTCCAGCAACCTCAGATGGAATTGCTTCTTTCTTCCACTGCACTGTCGAACTTGTGGGATAAACCAGACACGAGACTTCAAAGCAGAAATTTGCAGGAGGCCAGTCACCCTGTAGAGTCATTGGAAATGCAATCCCAGTGACATTCCGTGGCGGAATTTCTGGTAAACCACTGTCTTCTACTTCTGCATAATGAAAGGCAGATGCTTGAGATAATTTATTACTAGGTTGAACTGTGACCGATCACCACAATGTTTGTTTCATCAAGGAATGATTTAATTTTGTAAAGGTATGATACCAAAAACAAAACTTTCTGACTGAGAACTCAGTGTCTGACTGAGAAAACTGTCTAAAAGAACACATCCTTGTGGGGTATTTGATTTGATAATACATAAGCATGAAAGTGTAAGAAACCCAGCATCCTATGATTAGTTTTAATTCCATCTGAAGTAGAAAGGAGGGAATGATTGGAACTTGTATATAATCTTTTAATATAAATTTTAAGATAACTCCTTTCCTGACCAGATGTTCAAAAGCCATTTACAAACGTGTGATGTAATGCAATAAAATTACTTGTTAGAGCTTGTGACTCTCTGCTAGATTTTATTACTTATAAGCTTGAACTCTAAGAATGTGGTCAAACATCTTGCAAACTGGAACAAATGACTGAATGGAAAGAAAAGTTTTAAAAAAATGAAGTGAAATTAAAGAATAAATCAAATATTACAGGTGATTCATGCCCTTTATGCACAATCTAGTTGGAGATTCTTGAATGATTTATTAATTTGTAGAACGTGGATATCACTAATATTTCGTGGTTATCCTTACTTTAATTAAGAAGATGGTGATGAATCATCTTTTTTAAACTGCTGCAATCAGTGGCAGAGATGCTCCCATTGTGTGATTTGGTATTGAATTTCAGGATTTTGTTCCAGCCACTGTGAAAGAATGTTGATATATTTCCAATTCAGGATGGTGTGTGACTTGAAAGACAATCTAAAAGTGTGAGTTTCTCACATGCATCTGTTGTTCTTGCTCTTGTTATGGCTATTGGTTTGAGGTTTTTTGTGTCAAAGAACCATGATAAGGTTTAAGGGTAACATAAACCACAGTGCACCAATGGTGCAGGGAATGATAGTTCAAGGTGAAGGTTGTGGTCCATACCAAGTTCTCATGATCTCATTCTTTATTGGGCTCTCATTTCCTTATTTGAACATAAAATGAGGAATCTTGATTTAGTTGGCACCAGTGTGGTAATGTAATCCATCCCTACCTTTGCTTTATTGGTGGTTGTTATAGTATATTTCTTTGTCTCCCCCTTCATCATGTGTCTGTAAAAAACTGATTAAATTTGATCCAATAACTAGCACTACATTAAAATTCTACACTGAACTAGGGGAGAATCACATTCCCCAGAACAATTTTGGAACAGCTGTGCTATTAATGCAGATGCCCCTGAGTTGCTTAAAGAAGGTAAAATCTGATTCCAATTATCCATTAAGTGAAACTGCTGATGTTCTGTGTTTTTTGCCTGAGGATCACATAGTTGATTTTAATTCCTGAAAATTGATTGATTGGAGTCATAGCTAAGAAGCAAGAAATCTACAATGGGAACTCAGCCTATTTTGGGCATTATTTTCAATTCAAATGGTGGCAGAATGAGGGATAGGTGCCAATCCATTCGTATACAGCAGATTGATTATTTAAATGTTACAACAAGATAATGCCTAGCAACAGATGGCTGGGTTTTCCAGGCAATGAGGAACATCAAAGATAAAATGTGGGTTTGTATGCTTAATAGACTCTCTGAAGACCTAATTTCTTGGTAACCTCCAATTTATGATATAAATGCTCTATTCCCTTGGCATTCTCTGGTCCTTCTTTTTCTATTTTCTTTCTTTTCTCTAGGAGTTTTTGGGGGGGCGAGGTGAGAGTGGGTTTTTATATATCACATACAACTTTTTAAAATAATTGTTCAATTGAATGTAATGTAATTATTATTGTGGTTTAACATTTGTAAATAAAATTTAAGAAAAAGGTACAATGAGGTGTGAAGGGATGTAGACAAGGAGGAGCAGGCATGTTTCTTCATGGATTGAAACCCGGGCCCAAAATACTACCAGCAAAGCACACCCTCTGCAATTTTGCGGTAGATTTCTAACCACTCAGATACACCATCTTCCCACCACCTATTCCGGACTATTACCTGCTCCTTGCGGAGTTGTACACAGGCCTCCAATCAGTAGCAAGGATGTGGTGAGGAAACTACAGAGGGAGGAAGAGAAGGCATGCAAGAAGGGCATTGCTACAATAGTCATGAGGGATTTGAATATGCAGGATGTTTTGGAACACCAGGTTGGTACCAGATCCCAAGAGAAGGAATTTATCAAATGCCTTCTACTGGCTTCTTAGAACCACTTGGTGCTGAGCTGACCAATTCTGGATTGAGTATTACCTAATGAACCAGAGTTGATAAGGGGGCTGAAGGTAAGGGAACCTTTAAGAGGCAGTGATCATAACATAATAGAATTCACCCTGCAGTTTGAGAGGGAGAAACTAGAATCAGAGGTGTCAGCGAAAGTGCAATACAGGAGACCACAGAGGTACGAGAGAGGAACTGGCCAAAGTTGATTGGAAAGGTACACTAGCAGAGAGGATGGCAGAGCAGCAATGGCTGGAGTTCCTGTGAGAATTATGGAAAGTGTAGGACAGGTATATTCCAAAAATGAAGAAATATTTAAATGAAAAAGTGTCACGAATGTGGCTGACAATCAATTAAAAGCCAAAGTAAAAACAAAAGAAAGGGCTTTACAAGGAAGCAAAAAATACTGGGAAGATAAAGGACTAGGAAGCTTTTAAATGAGTAGAGAAGACAACTGAAAAGGTCATTAGGAAGGAAAAGACAAACTTTGAAAGGAAGCTAGCAAATAACATCATAAAGGATTCTTTTTAAACTATAGTCAGTTAAAAAAAGAAGCAAGAGTAGATATGGGACTGATAGAAAATGATGCTGGAGAAATTATAATGAGAGACAAGGATAGGGCAAAAGAACTGAATGAGTATTTTGCAACAGCGGTCACTGTGGAAGTCTTTAGCAGTGTACTGGACTTCTGAGGATTTCAGGGTTGAGAGGGGAGTGCAGACATGATAACTAGAAAGAAAGGTGCTTGGGAAGCTGAATGGTCTCAGAATAGATCATTATTCTGGACCAGATGGAATACATCCTTGGATTTGAAAGAAGTAGCTAGGAAGATTGTGGAGGCAATGGTTGTGATCTTCCAAGAGTTAATAGATTCTGGCATGGTTCCGGAGGACTGGAAAATTGCAAAGGACACTCCACTATTTAAAAAGGGAGGTAGGCAGCAGAAAGGAAATTATAGTCCTGTTAGCTTACATCAGTGGTTGGGAAGTTGTTGCCGTTGATTGTTAAGGATGAGGTTACAGAGTTCCTGGAAGTGCATGACAAGGTAGGCCAAAGTCCATAAGGGAAACTCTTGCCTGACAAACCTACTGCAATTTTTTAATGAATCCACAAGCAGGCTAGACAAAGGAGATATAATGGATGTTATTGTAATGTGGATTGTGGAGGGTCATGTGACCTCTCCAGTGAGCCTGAAATTGGAATTGACCTCAATTGCCATCAAGAGATAGAGCTGATGTCTGATTGGGCCTTGCAACTGATGAGTGATTGGTCCTCTGGGTGTCAATCATTTGTTAGATCTGCCCACAGATGAGGCTGATGTGATAGGGTTGAGCAGGTCATATGAGCAAGCCCTGCATTCAAAAGCTTCACATGGAGCCTGCTCCTCCCCTTTTCCTGCTGCCTCGAGATCACCAAAATCGAGGGTGGTGACCATGGGCAATCACTGGAGAGAAGACTGTGATGAGCCAGTCCCAGATTCTGAGCTGTGGTCGATGCTGGAAATCAGGTTCATTTGATATACTTTTTAATTTAAATTTATTTACTGTTCATTAGTGTGTTGTGCTTGTGGGTGGATGGGTATTGTGTGCTTAATCCTTGTATTTCCAGTCAGGAATTGAGAACATTTAGCAGTGATTTATTTTCACCCACTGTATAGTTATTTATATATTATTCTGGGTTAGTCTGTGAGTGTGTATCCTTTTGTGAGTTCCCTTGTCTGTAAAAAAGAAGGCCATTGTTTGTTCAGAACATGTGTCTAGCCTTGATTCTTTTTGAACCCTTTGAACCTATTCTGAACACAACAGTTGTATGGTACATTTGGCTTCTCAAAAGTCCTTTGACAAGGTACGATTCATGAGGCTACTTTAATAAGATGAGAGCCCATGGAATTACAGGAAAGGTGCAAACGTGGTTAGAGTATAGGCTGATTGGCAGGAAACTGAGAATGGGAATAAAGGTACCCTATTCTGCTTGGCTACTAGTCACCAGTGGTGTTCCACCGGGGTCTGTTGGGGCCACTTCTTTTTACGTTGTATATTAATGATTTGGATTGCAGAGTAAGAAGCTTTGTGGCTAAGTTTGCAGAAGATACAGAGATGGGTGGAGGGGAAAGTAGCGATGAGAAAATGGAGAGGCTGCAGAAAGACTTAAACAAATTAGGGCAAAGAGGTGGCAAATGAAATCCAATGCTTTGGTAGAAGGAATAAAAGGGCAGACTATTATTTGGAGGGAGAGAAAATGCCAAATTTGCAGGTGCAAAATTACTTGGGAATCTTCATGCAGGATACCCTAAAGATTAATGTTGAAGAAGGTGAATGAAATGTTGTCATTCCTATCTAGAGGCATAGGATATAAGAGCAGGGAAGTGATGTTGAGGCTTTATAACGCACTGGTGAAGCCTTACTAGGAGTATGGGATACAGTTTTGGATTCTTATTTAAGAAAGGATGTGCTGGTATTGATGACTCTTGGCTTGACCTCCTTGGAGTTCAGAAGAATGAGGGGGACCTCTTCGGAACATTTGGAATATTGAAAATCCTGTACAAAGTAGTTTTCCGTGGTAGGGGAGCCTGGGATAAGAAGGCACAACTACTCCCATTTAAAACTGAGATGTAGAGGAATTTCTTTAGCCAGAGAGAGCCTCTGGAATTTGCATTTGAGGCAGAGATTGACAAGTATCTGAATAGTCAGGATATCATTGGTTATGGGGAGAATTCATGGGAGTGGGAGTGAGTAGGAGAATGGTTCAGCTCATGATGGAATGGTAGAGTGGATTTGAGTGGCTCGATAGGTATCAGAGCTGGGATGCAAGAGGGGGCTGGGGACAGGAGGGGATGTTGACGAGCCTTGTGTGCTGAAGGCTTCCTCATTGTGTTCGATCAGTGGTTCGCACCCTTTTTCTTTCCACTCACTAAGTAAATCCTATGCCATAAGTGCTCTGTGATTAGTAAGGGATTGCTTAAGGTGGTATATTAGTGGGAAGGGAAGATTGAGAATCACTGCCCTATACCAATTGTTACTGAAATATTTTGCTTGAGAAAAATTGTCATTGGCCCATTTCCTTTGGAGTTATGAAACCGTTCGCATAATGAGTCAATTAGGTTTGAATACAACTGGTTTTCAAGATTTTTCACACCACCTTAAGCAATCCCTTACTAATCACAGAGCACCTATGGCATGGGGAAAACTTAGTGGTATGTGAGTGGAAAGATAAAGGTTGAGAACCATTGTTAGATGTTTAGATCTGGAGCTGGGGTTCCCAATGATTTGGACTGAAGTCTATGTGGCTGCAGAGAGTACGGGAGAGCTGGTGGTGAATCCATGGGCACTCAGTGACTCTGAAGGGACTCTTTTTTTCTTTCTCTGACTGAGGGATACTGGGCAATTTTTGCTGATGGAACCATAGAATACTACAGAACAGAAAACAGGCCATTCGGCCCTTCTAGTCTGTGCCAACCACTATTTCGCTAGTCCCACTGAACTGCTCCCATTCCATAACTCTCCAGTCCTTTCCCATCCATGTATCTATCCAATCCATTTTTAAAACTCAAGATCGAGCCCGCATTAACCACATCAGATGGCAGCCCATTCCACGCTCCTACCACTCTTTGAATTAAGAACTTTCCCCTACAGTCCCCCTAAACATTTCCCCTTTCAGCATAAAACTATGAACTCTCGTATTTATCTCACCAATCTAAGTGGAAAAAGCCAACTCACATCCACACTGTTTATACCTTTTATAATCTTGTAAACCTCTATCAAATCTCCCCTCATTCTTCTTTGCTCCAAGGAATAAAATCCTAACCTGTTTAACCTTTCCCTGTAACTCCTGAAGACCTGGCAACATCCTAGTAAATCTTTTCTACACTCTTTCAATCTTATTGATATCCTAACTATAGTTGGGTGACCAGAATTGCACACAATATTTCATATTTGGCCTCACCAATGTCTTAAACAACTTCAACATAATATCCCAACTCCTATACTCAATAGTTTGATTTATAAAGGCTAAAATGCAAAAAGCTTTCTTTACAATCCTGTCCACCTGTGACACCACTTTCAGGGAATTATGTATCAGCATTCCAGGTCCTTCTGTTCTTCCACACTCCTCAATGCTCTACCATTCACTGTGTATGTCCTTTCTTGGCTAGTCCTTCCTTGTTTGGATTAAACTCCATCTGCCATTTTTTGGCCCATTCTCCCAATTGTCCAGACCCCTCAGCAAGCTTTGAAAATCTTACTTGCTGTCTAAATGCCTCCTATCTTAGTCTCATCAGCAAACCAGCCGATCCAATTAACCACATTATCATCCAGATCATTGCTATAGACAACAAACAATGGTCCTAACACAGATCCCTGAGTCACACCACTCGTCACAGACCTCCAGTCTGAAAAGCAACTATCAACTACTTCTCTGTTTTGTCTCACATAGCCAATTTCGAATCCAGTTTGCAACTTCTCCATCAATTCCTAGTGTCTTCACTTTTTGAACTAACTTCCCATGTGGGACATTTTCAAAGGCTTGACATGGTTTTTTGACATATAACAAAATAATGATTTAATTGTTTTGCTCTTAACTCTTTGGTTATCTTAAGATATTTGCAATTGAATTTATTTTTGCACCTGTCTTTTGTCTGTCATATTAGTAAGGTCTCTTTCTTTTTTTTTTGTAAGGTCTACAGAGGCATTAATTTAACAGTGAAACGTGATTTAAAAAAAACTCCAGTTTCTAGTATTAGTGGCCTGCAGTAAGTAGCTTGAATAGATATGATTGCCTCATGTCAAGGTCATGGATTGGAAATGCATCCGATCTTTTCAGTCGAATTTTCACTAGATACAAAACAGAGATTTTGTAGTCAGAATCCCTTACCATGATGCAATACAAGTAATTGGAGGAGTTGAGAAAAACTGGCAACTACTTTCAAAGTGCGATCATAGGGTAACAGTGAGAATCCAGAACTGAGGGACGCAGCTAAATGCAGCGATTTGGGGCAGCACTAAGTTCTGTCTCTTTGGATGACCAAAATAGAAGTGTTATTTCCTGTTACATGACATTCAGGCAAATTTAACCTGTACGATTATCACTCAACAAATAAGGAGAAATTAATCCTTTTCAAAAGAGATTGAAAGTGTTATGATCAACATGACTGAGGATTGAATGTGCTCTCAGAAATAAAGTAGTCCAAACTCTTCCACAGTTGAACGTAGCTAACGTTCAAATTCTTCAACTGGTATTTGTCTCATTCCTGTTTTTCCCTTGTTGCTGTATATTATAAGCAAAGATATTTTAGAATTAATGCAATTGATGGATGTGAGAGGGCCATCAGAAATGCTGTCTAAAAGATCCAACTTGAAGGGTTTAAAGTTTATTGATTCTAGCTGTTTATTACCTGGAGAAAAATTAATCAATTTGCAATATTATTAACCAGAGGAGAACACCTTAATAACATGATGGATTTATTCATTGCAACGAATAGTCAGCCAGTGGTAATTTGATTATCTCCATCCACCCCCTGCATTTTCTCTGACCCTCTGGAGCAGGATTGCTCTTTCTGGGCTGAAGTTAATAAAACTTTGGGAAAGTTGATGAAAATCTGAAGAGGGAAATTAGTGTGAATGGGATTGTTCTGTCAACTGTCATAAATGGTGATGATCACCTTGTTGATTTTTCACCATCCACCCCACACACCCCTCCTGTTCCATCCTTATTATTTTCCCCAACAGCATCTTGAACTCAGGCTCTCAATGTTCTCCCTGAAACAGTACTGGCTGAATCAGATACACAAGATGTCTTGGTGTTAGAAGGTTGTGGGTTCAAAATGTGCTCCAAATCTTGCAGACAAGTTTGCAAATTAGAAGCAGTCTTCAGCCACTTGGCCCTTCAGATCTCTGTTTCATCATTTAAGATTCAGTACAGTAACAGGCCATTTCGGCCCACATGCCCATGCCTCTCAATTACACCCATCTGACCTACGCTCCCGGTACATTTTTTAAATGGCGGAAGGAAACCAGACCATCGAAGGAAACCCACACAGACATGGAGAGAATGGACAAACTCATTACAGACAATGTTGGATTTGAACCCTGGTCGCTGGCGCTGTAACAACGATGCGTTAACTGCTACACTAACCAAGCTGCTCAGGCCAAGCTGATTGAAGAGCATAAGTTTTCATCTCTTTGCTTACGAAGTACCTATCCATCCGTGCTTCAAACATATCCAAGACCAATCATTCTCAATCTTATTTTGGCCGTGACCACCCCAACCCCGGAACTCTGCTAAAAGTTTGCCGTTGTTGGCAGAATCACACACAGCAATGAGGAAGCGTACAAGAGGGAGATGGATCAGCTCGTTGAATGGTGTAACGTCAACAACCTTGCGCTCAATGTCAGCACAATTAAGGAGATGATTGTGGACTTCAGGAGGAAGTCAGGGGAATATGACCCAGTCCTCATTGAGGGCTCAGTAGTGGAGAGGGGTCAAGAACTTCAAATTCCTGGGAGTCAACCTCTCCCGGAGCCTCCATGTCGATGCCATCACAAAGAAGGCTCACCAGTGGCTATACTTTGTGAGGAGTCTGAAGAGATTTGGCCTGTCACCAAAGACTCTCAAAATTTTCTACAGGTTTACCGTGGAGAGCATTCTGGCTGATTGCATCCATCGGCATATCTAGGGTATGGCAGGTGAGGCAGAGAACAGGGGTGCAAATATCTGGGGGGGGGGGGGGGGAGAACCACTATCCTGGCCAATATTGGAGTTGGGCTAGCCCAATCCCACTTACTCTTGAGCGCCTGGAGCGGAGCCTGGGCTGGCGTTTCATCGGGCTCTTTATTGGGCCACTGGCCTGTTGGCCGTAGCCCTTCGGGGCAGTGGGGCCATTCCAGCTGAAGGTGCCAGCCCAGCACACAAGCTGCAAGCAGCACCTGCATTTCACAGCTGATCCACTGGAACCACCCTGTCTCTGCTAGTGCCCGGGGAAACAGCCACAGAGTCCGCAGAGTGAGTATGATCTTTGAGTTTTTTTGTGACACTTGAATTAAAAGTGTGCGACTGAAAAAGGTAAAATGATCTGAAGATTTATTTGACTGAGTTACCATTTCACCACTCTGTATTGTATTTTTGCAAGTAATGTAGTGAGTGACTAGTGAAGGGTCGTGACAATCATAGCACTAGTAGGAGTAGTGATTTATTTATTTAGTGCATATAACACAATGCATGTTGATTCAAAGCGGTGAATATACAATTAGGAATAAATTGGTTACTATTTAAATGATGGCAGGCAGCCAAAATACATCAGTTGGCCATTTCAATGTTACAAAAAACCGCAGCCATTTTAGGGTTAGTTTACTGGCGTGCCAGGACTTGGATGTTGAAGTCTGCTAGTTTCAACAAGTCACAGATTCTCAAAGCGGCAGAGTTCGCCTCAAAGACCACCCCCCCCCCCCACCCCCCCCCCGCCCCGACCTTGGACGATCCAAGTGCCTTGAAGGCTCGTGTCTCAGGTCGACATCGACCCACACATCCTTTGACATTTCTCAGGGCTAACATTTGCTCCACTGCTTCGATCGTATCGGGATACCACCTCCGTCTCTGCCACGTTGCTCCATTTCCACAACCATCGAAGCAGGCAGCACAGGAAGGCTGAGGCCCCATCACCACACTACCCCACAGCTCTATCTCTTCAGCAGGCTTCACTCCATGAGTGTCAAGCTGGAAACCTTTTGGCTTTGTCTCAGTGACCTTCTCTTTGTCTGGCAACCCAGGTTGCCGTTCCAGGCTCACTGCGTTTCAGTGCGAATCCAGGCTTGTGCACGAAGCGTCTACCTGTTAGTTACAGCAGCCCTGGGATCCAGAGCTGATCTACCCAAAAGCACTGCTGTTTTGCCCCGCCTGCACCTATTAAGTACACATCTTGCAATGGCCAAATTAAATCCCTTTGTATTTGGCTTGTCCATGATGGCACTGAGCCAATGATATGTCCCTGTAAACAACCTGGGCTGGATGCCTGGGCTCCCCCAGCCAGCCTGCTTATGTTTGTAAATTACCTGGGCTGGACCCCTCAGCCCTATAAAAGGCGCAAAGTGTGCTTCAATTGCCCTCTTTGCCATTTAATGGGATTCAGTCTTGGTACCACGCTTTGCTAAAGTTGAATTCCCTCTTTGCCATTGGGACAGCCTCAATGGTATGGTTCTGTCATGGGCTTTCTTTGCTGCAGTGTCATATGGTCTAATAGTTCTATGTTTAATAATGGTTAATAGTGTCAAGCAGACTTGGTTCCTGCATGAGTCTGAGCCAAAGTCTGCTTATCCTCATTGCCCAATTCAGTAAGTAGCAAGAGCACTTGGAGCAGGTGATGGAAAGGGGAACTGGATTGGCATGTGACCCAGGACATTTCGAGTGAGTTGACATTGACCGACACTGACCTGAAGTTATCAGCAGGAGCCAGGGGCACAGAAGCCGCGGGCTGCACCTTCCAGCCAGGAGCGGGATGGCAGATAAGAAATGCAGACTTCTAATACGTTAATGCAACGTGTGGGTAATTTACGGGGATATGTCGGGCAGCAGCAGCACGACTGGTGTGTGGTGGTGTTTTTGTGTATGTTTGTTTTTAACAGGGGCCTGATGTCAATAACAGCCCCAGGGCGCCATGTCTGCCTGGTATGGAGATGCCAACTCCCAGGACAAGAATGAACTCCAGAGGGCTGTTAACATGGCCTGCGACATCAAAAGCACCAGATTTCACTCATTCGAGGATATCCACATGAAGCAGTGTCTTAATAAAGCAGCCCCTATCCTCAAAGAACCCCACCATCCAAGCCATGCCCTCTTCACTCTACTACCATCAGGGAAAAGGTACAAAAGCCTAAAGATGAGCACTCAATGGCACAAGGACAGCTTCTTCTCTGCTGCCATCAGATTCCTGAATAATTGATGAACCAAAAACACGGCCTTACTTTTTGTGCACTATTATTTTTATTCTTTTTATAGTACAGTAATTGTAATATTACAAAGTTATCCTTAATTGTTCTTCTTCCTCCAATCAGCTTCTAGCTGCTGCCTTGTGCCTTTCTTTTAAACTCTAACTGTAATTGGAACTGTATAATTTCTTGGAAAGCAGCCACCAATTTTTTTTCTTTTGCATAACAATTTACTCAACTTAATTGATAAGCATGGAGTTGGCATGGAAGCCCAAGTACTTAGACATTGCTGCCAAGGAGTGGCGACACTGGCGTTCGATTTTCATGAACCATGTTGTCGACTATGGGGACAAGATACTGAACAAGTACAGAGCACCATCAGGCTGTGTGAGTTGCAACGTTTTCGAATACATGGAAGGATGTGAAAATTTTGACTCGGCTATCTCTTAGTTGGACAGTTTATATGTGAAGACTCCCAGTGAGGTTTTTGCCAGATAGTTACTGGCTACCAAATGGCAGATTTTTTTCAGGGAGTTGGAAAAATTGAAGAGAAACTGTCATTTTTGAGATTATAGTTCAGAACAATGTGGAAACGAGGCAATGCGTGACTCGTTCATCGCTGCCATTGCCTCATCTGCAATGCACCTACATCTCTTTTTAAAAAAAAACAAGACACTGGACTTACAGGCTACTTATTACCAAGTGACTGCATTAGATATAGATCAATGCAATAATGATGCATACGCTACCCTGGCAGCCCAGAGAGCTGCAGTAGAACCCTGAACCATCACAGGTACCGCAGGTATGTAAGAAGGATTCTTTAGCAGGGATGACTGATAACCTTCCAGTTACTCTGGCTGCCTCTTATAATACAAAAGGGGAAAATGTTTCTTCTGTGGCTTTTCTTACCATTGAAGGGATAACTGTTGAGCATGGGAGGCTAATTGTTATAAATGTTAAGGGTTATGGGGATAAGGCTGGAAAGGGGTACTGATGGTAGTGATCAGCCATGATCTGTAAAATGGTGGTGCTGGCTTGATGGGCCAAAGGGCCTACAATAGACAATATTGTCTATTGTCTATTGTAAATGTGCCAAGAAGGGTCATTATGTCCAGGTGTGCAAATCCAAGGCCTCACCAAGCTCAGTGGCAACAGTGGTCAATTCTCAGGTACTAGCTACACTTACTAATATGCCACAAGGACTAGCTCAAGCCACAACCCTTGTTTATGGTGAATGGCAAAAGTTAAATGCTCTGTTGGATTCATGTAGCACTGATAGTAACATTAGCAAGAAAGTCATGCGGGATCTAAAACTAAAGGTTCACCCATCCAGTAAAGACATTACTGGCTTTGCCATTTCTCTGCCTCAGAAGGAAGTGGAGACCAACTCTCTGGGTGCTTTCAAGAAGGAGTTGGATAGAGCTCTTAAAGATAGCAGAGTCAAGGGATATTGGGAGAAAACAGGAATGGAGTACTGATTGTGGATGATCAGCCATGACCACTGTGAATGGTGCTGGCTTGATGGGCTGAACAGCCTACTCTTGCACCTATTGTCTATGATTCAGAAAACTTCAAACACTAGTCCCCAAGGATATGTTGTTATTGACCTAACTCTTAGCCTTAAAGCCTTAATAGCCAATCATACACTGCCACATGACTTGGTGTATTGAAGGACCTATGTTCTGACCTAATACTTGGCCAGGATCTCCAGCGTCAGCACCTGAATGTGAAATTTGAACTAGGAGGACCCTTGTCTGAGCTAACTGTGAATGGTGCTGATCATTACTGGGTACTGACAACAGCAAAAATAGAAGAGCCATCCCTTTTTCCAAACATCATTGCTGTCAAATCAAGATGCTTCAGCAAAGATGATCAGGACTTCATTGCAGAGGAAATTTGCTGCTTATTTTCAGAAGGCATAATTGAGATGTGCATATCACAATGGTGAGCCCAAGTTGTAGTGGTGAAGGATCCTACCCACCAACACATGAAGAAAATGTGTATGGATTATTCACAATCAATCAATACACGGAATTTGATCCCTTGCCAAGACTTGATGAAGTGGTGAATGAACTTGCAACATATAATGTATTCTCTACCTTTGACCTGAAAAGTGCCTACCACCAAGTGTGACTGAAGGAGTCAGATAAGAAGTATACGGCTTTTGAAGCCAATGGGCATTTATACCAATTTGTAGGATTCCATTTCGAGTCACAAATGGAGTCGCTGCCTTTTAGTGAGCTATGGACACATTAGTTAAAGAAAAACACCAAGGTGTCTGACCTTGATAAAATCATTATTGCTGGACATACACAAGAGGGACATGATCAAAATGTAAAGAAATTCCTGAAGACATCAGTCAGAAGGTGCTAACCCTTAATGATTCAAAGTCTGTGGGGTCTGTGAATTCCATTAATGTCCTTGGATTCTGTGTGGGGAATGGTATCATTAAGCCAGATCCTGGGAGTCTTCTCCCATTACAAGATCATTCTCCACCAGAAAATTTGTGATCCTTAAAAAAGGTACTCAGGATGTTTGCTTATTATGCCAAATGGATTCATGGGTTTTCTAACAAGAGTCAATCGATGATAAATACAGAGAAGTTTCCAATGGAGGAAAAGTCCCTGAATGCCTTTAACTTTCTAAAGAGGGAGTTAACCATATTACCATTTACGGTACGGAAGTTGAAAGAAGCCACCCTGCACTCGGTGGATGAAAGCTTAACCTTTGAGGTAGAATGTGACGCATCTAATGCAGCTATTTCTGCTGTCCTTAAACAAGGAAGATGGCCTGTTGCGTTACTTTTAAAGATGCTCCAAGGAAGTGAATTGTGCTACCGTATTGTAGAGAAAGAAGTGACTGCCATTATTGAAGGAGTGTGCCACTTCCAGGCACGGTGCCACTTTAGCTTGGTTACTGATCAGGTCAGTGGCCTTTATGTTTGACAATTAAAAGCATACAAAAACAAAAAATGCAAAGATTCAAGAATGAGGTTGGAACATGCAGCATTTAGTTACACAATAAAGTACCAACCTGGGAAAGAGAATGTGGCACCTAATGCATTTAGTCAGGTGTACACTTGTTCAGCCTTTACCATCTCCACACTTGCTGACATTCACAATGGACTTTTGTCATCCAGGAATAACTTGGCTGCTGCATTTTATTAGAAGGAAGAATCTCCCCTTTTCTACAGAGGATGTCAAGAAGACTTGTGCTTCATGTAAGGTCTGTGCTGAACTAAAGTCTCAGTTCTACCACCCAAAAGGAGGAACTCTTATCAAAACAACAAAACCTATGGAATGGCTTAGTTTTGATTTCAAGGGTCCCTTACCTACAGCCTCACATAACCCATATTTACTTACAGTAATTGATGAATACTTGCATTTCTGTTTTGCCTTTCCATGTCCCAATATCCATACTACAACAGTGATCAGATGCCTGGATCTGCTATTTAGCCTATGTGGAATGTCAAATTACATAGACTCTGTTCAAGGCACCACCTTTGTGTCTAAGGATCTGAAAAATTATCTCTCCCAGCAGGGGGCTGCCACAAGTCATACTACCCCATACCACCCAATCAGGAATGGACAGATAGAGAGGTTCAATGGCATCATTTGGAAGGCAGTACGTTGGCCCTTAGATCATGTAACCTGCCTGAGAAGTATTAGAAACTGTTGCTTTCTGAAGTACTACACTCCCAAAGATTGCTGTTGTGTACAGCAACAAATACTACACCCCATGAACTTTTTTTTAGCATTCCAAACCCGCTCATCCTATGGAAATTCACTGCCCTCCTGGCTAATGACCCCTGGACCCAGACTAAGAAGGTTTGTGAGGAATACCCAGAACCAGACAGTACTCCAACATATGCAAACATCAGGTACCCATGGATAGGAGTCTACTGTGTCTGTTCATGACTTGGCACCATGTTAAGAAGCCCAGGCAATCTCCACATCTCCTATTGTGGAACAAGATAAAAGAAATCTGGTGGTGCCAATACTAGAGGAGGAGGAAGATATGACATGTCACAGTGTGGAGGATGATGAAACAGTAGCACCGTAAGAACTAAGAAGATCTGGTCATGTATCAAAACCTTCCAGTCGATACGGATGGGAGTCGTCCCTTGGGGTGATGCTTGAAACTGCTAGTGTTTTTTTTAGGAGGGAAGAATGTAATATTACAAAGTTACTCTAATTGTTCTTCCTCCAGTCAGCTTCCCACTGATGCCTCGTGCATTTCTTTTAAATTCTCACTGCAACTACGATTAAGTTGAGTAAAGTTTGAAAAGCAGCCACCAAGTTTTTTTTTTCATTTTCACAATTACGTTGTAAGATGGTTCTAATATGAATGTTTCCACTGTGACGCTGCTGCAATTCACCCAATTTCATGATGTGTTCATGACAATAAATTCTCATTCTGATTCTGAAAGTTTATGGGGCCCTTGCCTGTGAAGCAGTCTTTTAGGTTTCTTCTGTATTTCACTCCTATCAACTATTGTATACAAAAAATAATTAAAAATTGTTAGGTGAAGTGAAAAGAAGACAAGCCTTTTACTTAAATGTGCTGTTCCCCCCCTCCCCCGCACTCTATTGAGAATAGCCATTCTAGACACTACTTTGAAAGCCACCTGGGGAAGAAAATTCAAAAGCCTCGCACTCCTCTGAGACAAAAAAAATCCTTTCATCTCTGCCTTAAATGGGATCTTTCAACAGTGACCTGTTGATCCAGATTCTCCAAAAGAGGAAAACCACAGTGAATGGTAATGCCTTGGAGAATGTTGGAGATCAAAGAGACTTGGGGCACAGGTACATAGTTCCATTAAAGTGGTGATTCAGGTAATCAGGGTGGTGAAGAAGGCATTTAGCATGCTTGTCTTCATCTGTCAGGGCTTTCAGTTGAGGGGCAAGGACGTCATGTTGCAACTTTTAGCAATGTTATTGAGAGCGGACTTGGAGTGATGTGCATAGTTCTTGTCACCCAGCTGTGGGAAAGATATTCTTCTTTTTCCTTCTTCTTTGGCTTGGCTTCGCGGACGAAGATTTATGGAGGGGGTAAAAAGTCCACGTCAGCTGCAGGCTCGTTTGTGGCTGACAAGTCCGATGCGGGACAGGCAGACACGATTGCAGCGGTTGCAGGGGAAAATTGGTTGGTTGGGGTTGGGTGTTGGGTTTTTCCTCCTTTGCCTTTTGTCAGTGAGGTGGGCTCTGCGGTCTTCTTCAAAGGAGGTTGCTGCCCGCCAAACTGTGAGGCGCCAAGATGCACGGTTTGAGGCGTTATCAGCCCACTGGCGGTGGTCAATGTGGCAGGCACCAAGAGATTTCTTTAGGCAGTCCTTGTACCTTTTCTTTGGTGCACCTCTGTCACGGTGGCCAGTGGAGAGCTCGCCATATAACACGATCTTGGGAAGGCGATGGTCCTCCATTCTCGAGATGTGACCCATCCAGCGCAGCTGGATCTTCAGCAGCGTGGACTCGATGCTGTCGACCTCTGCCATCTCGAGTACTTCGACGTTAGGGATGTAAGCGCTCCAATGGATGTTGAGGATGGAGCGGAGACAACGCTGGTGGAAGCGTTCTAGGAGCCGTAGGTGGTGCCGGTAGAGGACCCATGATTCGGAGCCGAACAGGAGTGTGGGTATGACAACGGCTCTGTATACGCTTATCTTTGTGAGGTTTTTCAGTTGGTTGTTTTTCCAGACTCTTTTGTGTAGTCTTCCAAAGGCGCTATTTGCCTTGGCGAGTCTGTTGTCTATCTCATTGTCAATCCTTGCATCTGATGAAATGGTGCAGCCGAGATAGGTAAACTGGTTGACCGTTTTGAGTTTTGTGTGCCCGATGGAGATGTGGGGGGGCTGGTAATCATGGTGGGGAGCTGGCTGATGGAGGACCTCAGTTTTCTTCAGGCTGACTTCCAGGCCAAACATTTTGGCAGTTTCCGCAAAGCAGGAAGTCAAGCGCTGAAGAGCTGGCTCTGAATGGGCAACTAAAGCGGCATCGTCTGCAAAGAGTAGTTCACGGACAAGTTTCTCTTGTGTCTTGGTGTGAGCTTGCAGGCGCCTCAGATTGAAGAGACTGCCATCCGTGCGGTACCGGATGTAAACAGCGTCTTCATTGTTGGGGTCTTTCATGGCTTGGTTCAGCATCATGCTGAAGAAGATTGAAAAGAGGGTTGGTGCCAGAACACAGCCTTGCTTCACGCCATTGTTAATGGAGAAGGGTTCAGAGAGCTCATTGCTGTATCTGACCCGACCTTGTTGGTTTTCGTGCAGTTGGATAATCATGTTGAGGAACTTTGGGGGACATCCGATGCGCTCTAGTATTTGCCAAAGCCCTTTCCTGCTCACGGTGTCGAAGGCTTTGGTGAGGTCAACAAAGGTGATGTAGAGTCCTTTGTTTTGTTCTCTGCATTTTTCTTGGAGCTGTCTGAGGGCAAAGACCATGTCAGTAGTTCCTCTGTTTGCGCGAAAGCCGCACTGTGATTCTGGGAGAATATTATCGGCGACACTAGGTATTATTCTATTTAGTAGAATCCTAGCGAAGATTTTATAGAGTGCAGATATTACTGCACTCTATATAGCTTAGTGGTGGGCTTGAGTTATAAGAAAAGGGTGGATGGGCTGGGACATTGCTCTCTGGAGCATAGAAGGTGAAGCAGGGAAACCTTGCAGAGGTTTATAAAATCATAAGGGGCATAGATAAAATAAAGTCATAATCTTTCTCGCAGGGTATGGGAATCTAAAACTAGAGGGCATAAATTCAAGGTGAGGGGAAAGATTTAAATAGAATCTAAAGGTCACCTTTTTCCACACAAAGTAGTGGGTATGTGGAATGAGCTGCCAGAGGCTGAAGCATAATTAGGAAAATAGTAAATAGTAATGTTTAAGAGAGATTTAGACAGGAACATGAATAAGAAAGATTTAGAGAGATAGGGGCTGAACACAGGCAAATGGGACTAAGTTAGGCAGATAATGTGATCAGCATGTGCGTTGGGGCTGAAGGGCCTAGTCCTGTGCTGTAAAACTCTTTGACAATCTCCACATCCATCCTGTCAAGACATATGTTTGAGTCAAATCCCCTCTTCAAATTCCAGCAGATATAAGCCAAACCTGTCCAACCTTCCCTCATTCCAGGTGTCAGTCCAGTAAACCTTCACTGAACTACTTCCAGTACATTTACATTCTTTCTTAAAAAGGAACTGCAGGTGTGGTCTCACCATGCCCTATATAACTGATGTACAACCTTCTATTTTTCTACTCAATTTTCTTTGTAATATACAATAACATTATATTAGCTTTTTTACTTGCATGCTGTACTGCCAACTAGCCTTTTGTGCATCATGAATCAGGTCACCCAGCTTCCTCTGTGTCTTGTGGTTCTATAGTCTTTTAGTATCTTGATAATATCTTTCTTTTCTCTTTCTGTTAAAATAGAGCATATTTCATATTTTCTCACAATGTATTCCATTTGCCGGATCTGTCTCTATTTATAGCCACCCATCTGTCCTTTTCACAACTTACTATTCTACTTATCTTTGTGTCATTAGCCAATTTAGCAACTACAGAAATTGGTCTTACATTTTCCTTTCACAAAACCATGCTCTGACCCTGATGCCCTTGAAAATTTGACTCCCCTGCTTTCATGCCTTTCACAGCTTTTTGTGTCTTCACAGATGTTGAGCTAACTGGCCTGTGGGGCTTTACTTTTGGTTTCCCTCCCTGTATGAGTAAAGGATTTACACTGGCTATTTTTCAACCTCATGGAATTTTCCCCGCATCTAAGGAAAATTTGGTAAAGTAAAAACCAACATATCAACAGTCTTACAAATTACTTATCAGCGGTTAGTGAAACACTTTTACGGCGCCAGTGATCGGGACCAGACTAGGGTTCGAATCCTGCGCTGTCTGTAAGGAATTTGAACGCTCTCCCCGTGTCTGTGCGTGTTTTCTCTGGGGGGGGCGCTTCGGTTTCCTCCCACTGTACAAACATACCAGGGGTGTAGGTTAATGCAGCGTCAATTAGGTGGCACGGACTTATGGGCCAAAGTGGCCCATTACTGTGCTGTATGTCTAAATTTAAAAGTTGTTTCTGGGATGGTCCATCAGAGTGGCACCGACGTGGAGCTTGTGTGGCACAATGGTGCAACTTGTGGAGCTGACCAGTCTTAACTTATGGTGCTGTTTGTATATTCTCCCTGTGGCTGCATGCATTTCCCCTGGGTTCTCCAGTCTCTGCACACTTTTCATAGGCACATATATTGAAAAGTCAATGGGCCACTATAGATGAGACATATGGTGGGTCAAAAGGATAGGAATAGGTTACAGTGGAAATTACTGGGGGAATGGGTTGGTTCTGAGCATCGGTATTGATGCAATGCCTAGAAATGGCCTCCTTCTATTGTAAAGAATGGCCTGGAGATTACGTCAGCCTGCACTCTGGCAATTTAGTCAGGAGCCTATGTGATGCTATCACAATGAAGGCTCACCTGTGGCTATACTTTGAGGTGTCTGAGGTGGTTTGGTATGTCACTGAAGACTTTCGTAAACTTCTACAGGCGTACCATGGAGAGCATTCTGGCTGGATGCATCACTGTTTGGTATGGAGGCACCAATTCTCAGGACAAGAATAAACTCCAGAAGGTTGTTAACTCGGCCTGCAACATCACAGGCTGCAGACTTCACTCCATCTACATGAGGCAGTGTCTTAAAAAAGCAGCTTCTATCCTCAAAGACCCCCTCCACCTAGGCCACACTGTCTTCACTCTGTTACCAGCAGGAAAGAGGTATAAGATGAGCACTCAATGGCACAAGGACAGCTTCTTCCCCGTTGCCATCAGATTCCTGAATAATCAATGACCCAAAAACGCTGCCTTTTTTGTGCACTTTTTTATTTATAGTCATGTTGTAAGATGATTATAATATGAATGTCTGCACTAAGATGCTGCCACAAGATATCAAATTTCATGACAATACATTTTGATTCTGAGATTGTCATTATCTCCATTCACTTCTCATATCTTTCTAATAATGGAGGCTTATGGCCAGGATGTGATGCAGAGGTCAGAGCTGATTCCATTATTGTTTGTCATCTAATGACTTAGATGATAATATAATTGACATGGTTTGGGAGTTTGTGAATGACACCAAAATTAGTGGTATAGTGGATGGTGAAAAAGGTTATCCAAGATTACAACAGAATTTATAAGAACTAGGGAAGTGGGACAAGGAATATCAGAAAGTTGTGATGTAGGTACACAGGATGGTGAAGATGATGTTTGGTATGCTTGTCTTCATTGGTCAGGGTATTGATTAAATGAACAGGGGAATCATGTTACAAATGTACAGGATGGTGGCAAGGTCACATTTTGAGTATTGCAGGCAGTTACTGACACCCAGCTGTAGGAAAGATATCATTAATCTGGAAAAGATGCAGAAAAGGTTACTGGGACTGGAAGACTTGAATTATAAGGAGAGGCTGGATGCAATGGGGCATTTGTCCCTGGAGTTCAGGATGGTAAGAGGGAGGATCTTGGGAAGGTTTATAAAATTATGGGACCCTTTTCACAGGGAAATTTGAAATTCAAAGGCATAGATTTAAAGTGTGAGGGAAAAGATTTAACTGGGACTAGAGGGACGCCTTTTTCACACAAATGATGGTGGTATATCCAATGATCTACCAGAGAAAGGGGGAGAAGCAGGAACAAGAATAGCATTTAAAAAAAGTCATTTAGAGAGGAACATGGTTAAGAAACCATTAGAAGGATATGGGTTGAATTCAGGCAAATGGGGTGAGTTTGGTTATAATGGACAAAATGGGCTGAGGGGCCTGTTTCTCTGATGTTGAATTCTATGACTATGACCTTACTTAGAGCTGAAGTGAAGACTTAATCAATACATCAGTTACCATTATTGTTTTCCATTATTAATGGAGAACTGATTTTCATTGACTCCTGAGACTCGCACATTCTCTCTTTTTGGTTAACAGTGGATGGTAAGTCTTTTTGTAACTTTTCTTGTTGGAATGTATACAGTATATTCTGAACAATACACTTAATGATCTACCACTGTATTTTGACTGATTGAGCCCACTATTTAATTTGTCACTTCATGTTAGCTATCTCTGCTTTCATGACCTGATCATTACCCTTATTTGTGGACCCATTCTTTACACCCTCAAAATGAATAACGTTTAATTTATAATTGCTGCTACTTAAAGTGCCCTCGTCATGAAGTAATTAATTAGGCTTGACTTGTTATACAATACTGGGTTCTAGTCTTGCCAGGCATCTGTCTGGCTTTGGTGTGAATGTACAGTAGATTTCCCTGTATCTGAAACGCTTTGGACCAGACATTGTTCGGTTTTTGGGTTTTTTCAGTTATCAGAACAAAACTGAAAACCCCCCCAAAATAGCAGAGTAGCATCAGCCGTCGTTGGTACCCAACACCTCCCCACTGCCACCATCAATCCCCAACACCTCCCCACCACCACTGGTCCCGACTATGGTCCCCGTTCCTGCTCAGGAGCCTGAGGCCTCCACTCCTGTCCGGGAGGCTGTTCTCCTTGATGACGCCTAGACAAAAGATTCTTCTGTTTGTAGTTGGGAGACAGCAGCAGGCAATTTATAAATCAAGTACAGTGGAGGGTAGAGAAGAAATGGAAAGAGAGAAGGGGGGGGAGTTACTTGAAACAAAGACGATCGGCGTTCTCCCCTTTGGTTTAAAGGCTGACGTTTGCACATTATTTTTCCCCATGCACTGCCTGACCCGCTGACTTCTTCCAGTTGCTCGCTGATGGCTCAAGATTCCAGCCTGCTTCTCTGAGCTGATATCCAGTCATTCAGCATCTGTCTTCCTCACTGTTTCTGAGCTCTGTTGTTACCAGTTAACTGGCACCAACAGAATGACAGAGCCCCACACAGGCAAGTCAGATGTTAAATTTTTTTCAATGTGACGTCATGTTGGCGCATAAAAAAATAAGTTCTCTTTTTGGATCTTTTCAGTATTCAGAACCGGATATGGGGAAAGGTACTGTAATGCATTAAAAAGTCATCCAGAAAACAGTTCACAAACTCCTAGCAATCACTGGTAAATTTCATGGATAGCTCTTGAATTAATTTCCTTTGCCTATCTCCTAAACATTTCCTACGATTGAGCCTGAAATAATGTGTTTATCTTGGGAATCTGGAATTATGCATGTGAATGGTGTTGCTTGTCCAATGGAGTTAAATGCTGGGAACACTGACATTCGTTTGCTTATCTTGCCAGTGGAGCAAGAGGGTTGGATGTCTTTCCAGTGCTTTGTAGTTTCCCATTTATCCTGTAGTTTAGTTCGTTGGAGCTGAGGTGTAGCATGTTGTTAGTCTCAGCATATGACTATTGTGAGATGAAAGACTGACAAATGCTTTGATATCAATCTACATGTGGACAGAGTCTTTTCGAACATACAATACAAGCACAGTAGAAGCCCTTCAGCCCACAGTGTTACGCTGACCTTGTAACCTACTCTAACAGCTGCTTAGACAGTTCCATGCACCTATCTTAAAATATCCTATTTTACCTGCCTCCACTACTATTGCTTGTAATGAATACCATATACTCGACACTCTCTGAATGGAAAAATTTATCTCTTATATCCCTGCTTTACTTGCTCCCAAGCACATTAAAACATTAGCCATTTCAGCCCTTGGGAAAAGGCTCTGGCTATCCACACGATCAATGCCTCTCATCAGCTTATGCCCCTCGTCACCACTCATCCTCTGTCACTCCAAGGAGAATCCTTGTGAACCCAACAGTTAAGATCACAGCTTGAAGGCTATCATGAAGGATGATATAGCCCCCAAACATTATAGACCATCAACCTCTTCATGGAATCCTTGATCCCTCATCGGCCCCAAAGCATGGAATCCCCCCCCCCACCCATAGTTGACATATTTTGCTGCTGCCACCCCCTCCCCCACTACTAAACATACAAAGAACACACACCTCTTTCTTTTCCATTCCGTCCACCCTCCTTCATCCTCCATTTTGCTCTCAACTTATTAAAAGGCTGAAGTCAAATACAACATGATGACCACCAAGACCAGCTCTCATGAGAGGTTGGCCACCCCTGCCAATGGGTGCTATTTTCCATAGATACGCCCCTGCATTCTACTGCAATGGTTCAATCGACCTCCCTTTTGACCCTTAGGCATTTATCAACCCAGGGGTTAATACCAACCCACTTTTGAGACCCATGGCCTAGTGCAAGAAGACAACTGTGGAGCCCCTGGCAATGGTTTTCCCTATGGCAGGAAATAGAGCCCTCTGTAGATATCATATTTGGCTATCCTCACTTCTTGAAGGTCACGATTACCAGGTCCTTGATATGTCCTTGTCGTGTTGGATAAGGGAAATTAGTTTTTTAAATTTATGACCAAGTCTTGCATCTTCAGTACGGATACCGTCTGCTCCAAGACCTTGTTGTTTTGCAGTTGGCATCTGGCTCTTTCAAATGCTTGTCATCCTGGGGAGGTTACATACACATCAAGGACAGTCATGGCAGAGATGTTTATTGAAGTAATAAAGTAGTTTTCCCTGCCCTTGGTGAATTTATCTCCATTCTTGGCTCTTGCCTTCATGGTCCCTTACATGTTTAGGTGGGAGATGGTCTTGACAGGGCAGAAGAATCTGTGCTTGTATTGGATGCTTTGCACTCTTTCTGCCCACCATCTGTTCTTTAGGTCATGCGTTTTCTGTTTGACCTTAGCATCAATGTCTGTAACAGCTGTTTCTGTTCTCTTAAAGTAGGGTGGATTTTCTGATCCTAAGATGCCTCACATTTATAATTAATTAACTCTTGGCTGTTTCCATCATTATCACTTCAGGACTCTGCAGACCCTCATGGACAGGCCCTTGCAAACCACCTGACATGCCTCAGCCAAAGAGAACCACAAAGTGTCTACACCATTGCACAGGGGATTGGTATGACAAGTGAAACAGTAATTGGCTCTGGAATGTTTCTTGTGTTTGGATAATTGGAAGTTATTTCACCCAGGAAATTCCATGCAAGCAGATGACAAGTTAAGTTTCTGGCATTAGGCCCGTTTTCTGAATAGAAGTCCAGTTCATTTTATGTCTTGCTTCCTTATATCAGAGTTAAATAAGCATTGGCTGAATTGATATTCTCCAGATTTTCTTATCAAAACTTTGGGGTGGATCTATTTTTTTCTGAAGAAATCCTGGCTGAACTAAAAATTGTTAACAGTACTGCTGAAGCACAAATATTTGTCATGGCCATCATAACATCCCATAAATTGGCACAAAAATCTTTTGGCATCATTATTACTTGGGCGTGTTGCCATACAAGGAGTGAGACAATGCACCGTCAATGACTAGAGGCTGTAAATCCATTTCTTCGCTGTCTCATTAGAGGTCACTGGGGTAGAATGGAATGTTCAGCTGGCTGACCAGCCAAGCGTGCCAGCCATTTGCCAGTCAAAGCCTCAGGCCAGTTACGGGGCCTGACCTCATTACCATCTGACTGACTTGCTTCAGACCACAAACATTTGCTCTGCTGCAACTGGCTGACCAGTTTGGGACCTGAGGAAGGAACTCTGAATGGGTCCAGTGCTGAACGAGTCTGCAGTTATGCCTTGGGTGGCAGTGGGCTGCAGTGTACACCGCTGGACCAAACTATGTGGCTAGGGTGGCGTAGGAGGGGTTAGCATCGAAAGGGGCAGCAGGATTCATGTATGTTCATGTAAGGCACTCTCTTTTGGCCTTTCTCATCTTGATAGTGACATTGGTCTAATAGTGCCTCTTTGTATGCCTGTTCAGGGCTAATCAAGGAAAAAGATTTTGGTACATTGTGGCGGCACACATCCTCATGGCGAACCGGCCCCGCGTGTATTGCCACGTGGCGGGGCAGCCATGGGGAAATGGCGTTGTCAGGGGTTCTCTCTGACTCCAGCCTCCCTTCCAGCGTGTGGCCTGGGCAGTGATTATGACATCACCATGCACATGGTGACTGAGCCCGAGCTGCCCGTAAAAGGGCACATACTGAATTTGAATAAACAGTTGTTAACGATCTTTGGTCTGGTGACTGCGTTTTTTGTCAGCTGCTCGCAGCGCCACAGTAGTGACCCCGACGGGCCCAGATGTCTATCTGGACCCAGTTAACGATGGACGCAGCCGAGGTAAACGCCGTAGCCCTCAAGCTTCCCACTTTCTGGCCCTATCACCCACGAACGTGGTTCAGGCAGATGGAGGCACAATTTCACCTACGTAGCATCTCAGCCAATGCCACAAAATTCTACCAGTCGTGGGTGTGCTGATCAGGAGATGGCAGCGAGGGTGGACAACCTCATTCATCAACCACCAGCAGTGGGCAACTATACCGCCCTCAAAAACCTGTTCCTAGGGAAGTTTGGCCTTGCTCCCTACCAGTGACCTTCCAGGCTCTTACACCTGGATGGGTTGGAGGACCACAGCCCTTCAGCCCTCATGGATGAGATGCTGGCTCTAGCGGAGGATCATGAGCAGTGCTTCCACTTCTGCCAGATTTTTCTAGAACAAATGCTAGAAGATATCGGCTACATCTGTCTGAAGAAGATTTTACTGACCCCCATAAGGCCTTAGCCTGGGCAGATGCCCTCTGGCACACAAAACAGGAAAATGAGGTGGCCCTCAGCCAGGATTCCAAGCCAGGGCCCTGTCGGCTGCAGATGCCCCCAAGCACAAGCCAGGGGAAACCCAGTCAATATGGTGGTTTTACCACCAGCTCTGGTGAGCGCAAGCCTGCAAGTGCCGCCAACCCTGCAATTTTCAGGGAAACGGCCAGGCCAACTGCCGTTGATGGCTGCAACGGTTGGCCACGTGAACAACTTCCTTTATATCACAGACAAATCCACGGGCCGCCGGCTCCTGGTGGACACAGGAGCCGAACTGAGCACCCTCCCCCCAACAGCACTGGAGACTTGTACCTGGGCCCCCCGGTCCAACCCTGCAGGCTGCCAACGGCTCCGCAATCAAGACCTATGGCACCTGTAGGATGCAGATACAGATCGGGGAAGAAATGTTTACATGGAAGTTTGTGCTGGCCTCAGTGGGCACCGCGCTGTTGGGGGCTGACTTCCTGAAGGCTCATGATCTGTTGGTGGGCATGAGGTGCAGGAGGCTGTTCAATGCCCACACTTTTCACTCACTGTGACTGGGCATAGCCGCTGCCAGGGACAAGTACGCCAAGAACCTCAGTGAGTTTCACCGCATCCTGGAGCCACGTTTTGAAGTCACTTTGCCCTGACATGGAGTCTTCCACCACATCTCCACACAAGGCCCCCATTGCATGCCAGAGCTAGACGGCTGCCACTGGAGAAACTGAAGCAGGCAAAGGAGGAATTCTTCAGGCTCCAGGAGTTGGGCATTATCTAGCGGTCAGACAGTGCCTGGTTGGCGCCTCTGCACATGGTCCCGAAGTCATCTGGTGGTTGGAGGCCCTGTGGAGACTACAGGAGGTTGAATGATGCCACGACTCCAGACAGGTACTTGGTACCCCATATACAGGACTGCGCAGCCAACCTCCACGGTGCGCGGTTCTTTTCTAAAGTCTATTTGGTGCAGGGATACCACCAGATCCCAGTTCACCCCAACGACATTGGAAAGACCGCCATTATCACCCCTTTTGACTTATTTGAGTTCCTCCGGATGCCATACGGGCTGAAGAACATGGCCCAGACATTCCAGTGTCTCATGGATGTGGAGGGTAGGGATTTGGACTTTGTCTTTATCTACCTGGATGACATCCTGGTGGCCAGCCTCAGTTGCGAAGAGCACAAGGCCCATCTCCATACCCTGTTCACCCGTCTGGCAGAGTATGGCCTCACGGTCAACAAGGCCAAATGCCAGTTTGGGAAACATATATTTTGTTCCTGAGGCACACCATCTCAGCATCTGGGGCAGCTCCAGCACCGGAGAAAGTGGCAGCCGTCCAGCGTTTCCCCAAACCCTCCACCCTTAAAGGCCTACAAGAATTTGTGGGGATGGTAAATTTCTATCATAGATTCATCCCCAATGCCGCCCACACCATGCGCCCTCTATTCGCGCTGATCGTGCCAAAAGAGAAGACCCTGGCCTGATCGGAGGAGGCAGTCAAGGCCTTCACTGCGATGAAACAGGCCTTGCCAAGGCGACACTACTGATACACCTGCGCCCGGAAGCGCACACGGAACTCTCGGTCGATGCTTTCGCTACGGCAGTCGGGGGAGTACTGGAACAGTGGTTGGACAGGCAATGGTGCCTGTTGGCCTCTTTCAGTAAGCAGTTGCGGCCGCAGGAACTTAAGTACAGTGCGTTCGACCGGGAGCTCCTGCCGCTGTACCTGGCCATCCTCCACTTTGTTATTTCTTGGAGGGCCAAGCACTGGCTATGGCCAAAGACCCATGATCGGCCAGGCAACAGCACTATCTTTCCTATGTGTCCGAATAGACCACAGACATCCAGCACAGGGCAGGTAAGGACAATATGGTCGCGGATGCATTCTCCCGCCCAGCCTTCAACAGGTTAGCTCCCAGCCTAGACTACACACAACTAGCACAGGCCCAACAGGATGACACTGAAACGCAGGCTCTCCGGACTGCCATCTCAGGTCTGCACCTCAAGGATATCTGGCTTCCTGACTCTGCCCAGCCATTCCTCTGCGACACCTCCATTGGCTCACTGCGCCCAGTAGTTCCACAGGAGTGGAGGGCAAGGGTCATCAGCTCCATCCACATTCTCGCCCACCCCTCAATAAAGGCAACTGTGAGGATAGTGGCACAACGATTCATCTGGCATGGACTCAAGAAAGAGGGGGCAGTGTTAGCCTGCAACTGCATCAGATGTCAGGCGTCTAAAATTCATAGGCACACGCAGGCCCCTATTCAACATTTCGACTCTGCAACGCGGAGGTTCCAGCATATCCTCGTGGATATCGTGGCCCCCTTGCCGGTGTCCAGAGAGTCACGCTACCTGTTTACTATAGTGGACAGAGCAATGAGATGGCTGGAAGCCTTTGTCCAGAGTCCCTCAAAGGGATGAGGCCCCAGCAAGGATCAAAGTTGCAACCCTTGGTTTACAAGACCGGTGATCTAACCACTGAGCTATTGGTTCCAGCCCAAAAATATCAACCATTCTTTTTCTCACTGATGCTGCTCGACCTGCTGAGTTCCTTCAGCAAGTTGTTTATTGCAGGGGAACCTCCCTGCTTCAAAATTCAATCTCCCTAGCAATGAAGGCCACCGTCCCATTTGTCTTCTTGATTCCCTGTTGACCCAACCAACCTTTTGTGGCTTATGCGCAAGTGGTCCTAGGACTCTACAAAACTGCATACTACAATCCTTCACCATTCAAATAATAATCCGTCAGCTATCAGATTCTTGAACCTTGCTGTACTACCCTCTTTCTCTCTTTGGCTTGGCTTCGCGGACGAAGATTTATGGAGGGGGTAAAAAGTCCACGTCAGCTGCAGGCTCGTTTGTGGCTGACCAGTCCGATGCGGGACAGGCAGACACGATTGCAGCGGTTGCAAGGGAAAATTGGTTGGTTGGGGTTGGGTGTTGGGTTTTTCCTCCTTTGCCTTTTGTCAGTGAGGTGGGCTCTGCGGTCTTCTTCAAAGGAGGCTGCTGCCCGCCAAACTGTGAGGCGCCAAGATGCACGGTTTGAGGCGTTATCAGCCCACTGGCGGTGGTCAATGTGGCAGGCACCAAGAGATTTCTTTAGGCAGTCCTTGTACCTTTTCTTTGGTGCACCTCTGTCACGGTGGCCAGTGGAGAGCTCGCCATATAATACGATCTTGGGAAGGCGATGGTCCTCCATTCTGGAGACGTGACCCATCCAGCGCAGCTGGATCTTCAGCAGCGTGGACTCGATGCTGTCGACCTCTGCCATCTCGAGTACCTCGACGTTAGGGGTGTGAGCGCTCCAATGGATGTTGAGGATGGAGCGGAGACAACGCTGGTGGAAGCGTTCTAGGAGCCGTAGGTGGTGCCGGTAGAGGACCCATGATTCGGAGCCGAACAGGAGTGTGGGTATGACAACGGCTCTGTATACGCTTATCTTTGTGAGGTTTTTCAGTTGGTTGTTTTTCCAGACTCTTTTGTGTAGTCTTCCAAAGGCGCTATTTGCCTTGGCGAGTCTGTTGTCTATCTCATTGTCGATCCTTGCATCTGATGAAATGGTGCAGCCGAGATAGGTAAACTGGTTGACCGTTTTGAGTTTTGTGTGCCCGATGGAGATGTGGGGGGGCTGGTAGTCATGGTGGGGAGCTGGCTGATGGAGGACCTCAGTTTTCTTCAGGCTGACTTCCAGGCCAAACATTTTGGCAGTTTCCGCAAAGCAGGACGTCAAGCGCTGAAGAGCTGGCTCTGAATGGGCAACTAAAGCGGCATCATCTGCAAAGAGTAGTTCACGGACAAGTTTCTCTTGTGTCTTGGTGTGAGCTTGCAGGCGCCTCAGATTGAAGAGACTGCCATCCGTGCGGTACCGGATGTAAACAGCGTCTTCATTGTTGGGGTCTTTCATGGCTTGGTTCAGCATCATGCTGAAGAAGATTGAAAAGAGGGTTGGTGCGAGAACACAGCCTTGCTTCACGCCATTGTTAATGGAGAAGGGTTCAGAGAGCTCATTGCTGTATCTGACCCGACCTTGTTGGTTTTCGTGCAGTTGGATAATCATGTTGAGGAACTTTGGGGGACATCCGATGCGCTCTAGTATTTGCCAAAGCCCTTTCCTGCTCACGGTGTCGAAGGCTTTGGTGAGGTCAACAAAGGTACCCTAACCTTTCAAATAATAATCTGTCAACTATCAGATTCTTAAACCTTGCTGTACTACCCTAACCTTAAACAATTCTGGGACAACCAAAAGATCTGTTTACTCTATTGAAATGTCACTTTTATTTCTTATGCTAACTGCAATTGTGAATATTCATCTATCTATCCTTTTATATTAATGATCTTTTTTTTCTGTCTTGGCACATTGTGGTAATTTAATGTATACTCTTATAGTTGGTGTATCTTGTGTACTTGCTTGGCTGCAGCAAGTAAGAATTTTGATGCATCTATAAATAGCATGTATGTGATGACAATAAACATTTATTATTCATGTTTTTTTTTTGTTGGATCCAAAAGATCTTGTAACACAATTTAAAGAGGAGCGAGGAGTTATCTTTTGAATCCTAACCAATGCTTATTCCTTGTAACTGGTCCTGATTTCTTCAGGGGTTTGGAGCCTGGGGCCAAGGAGGTGTGGCTTGGGTGCATCAAGCTCATATAAATGTTTTCAAAATAGATAGATTATGGGGGTTTAGTGTAGGTCATTTCACAAACAGTCAGTAACACTTCACAAAAGACATCTCATTTGAAATGCAAGAGCTTTGCTGAAAGAGAGACTTCATGCCCATAGTGTCTTTCCAGAACCTTTGAAGAATATATATGGAGACTTCACAAGTAGGAGTTAATTGGACTGATGTTGTGGAGTAAATGGATTATTGTCTTTAAAGCAACAGATGGCCAGGCTCAGGTGGTGAGTTCTGAGTTCAGCCCGTTGAAAACCCTTGTATAAGAATTGCCTGATACCGGTGAACTTGGAGGAGTGAGAAGTGAGACTGGACTGTGAATCAAAGAACTTTCCTGGACATGCACATATTACATACACGTGCTCTTAAAATTAGAAGGGGGTTAAGTTAATAGTAATAAGTTGAAGTTTGATCCTGTTTTAATGTTTAAAGAAAATTAAAAGCAACTTTTGTTTAAGTAACCATTTGCCTTGGTGAATTTCTATTGCTGCTGGGCTTTGGGGTCCTTTGGACTTGTAACATTTCTATTTAAGATCAGATGACTATATCAGGATTCTTTTTAAGATTCAAGATTTTGTTTATTATTGTCATGTGCACAAAATATATGAAAATCTTTTTCTTTATTTGCCCTGTAAAGCCACACAAAGAGGTGCTACTGATACAGTGTCTCTATCAGATCAAGAAAGAGAAGCAAAGGAGAGTTCTTTCAGAGACTTCAAGTGCCTGTGGATCCCGCAAACTCCTCCAATGCCATTACCTCCTGTTATCTCTGTAGCCACACAACCTCCTTTCCGAACCAGCACTCCCTCCATGACTCACTCGTCCACTCATCGCTTCCCATTGATCAACTCTTTGGCTCCTTCCCCTGCAGTAGCAGGAAGTGCCACACTTGTGCCCACACCACCTCCCTCATCACTATTTAGGGCTCTAAGCACTCATTCCAAGTGAAACAACCTTTCACTTGTGTATTGCGGGAGTCGTCTGGTGCTCTTTTCTACATCGGAGAGACTGGGAGTGGGAGATTGCTTTACTTAGCACCTTCACTCTGTCTGAAACAGTGACAGACAGAGGTCAACCATTTTAATTTTGTGCCCCAATCCCATGTTGACATCTCTATCCAAGGCCTGGTGTACTAGCAAACCAACAGCATAGAGAAGAAACACCTAATTTTCTGTCTGGGCATTCTCCCATTAGATGCCATTAACATGAACTTCTCTGGTTTCTGCAACCTTGCTCCTTGTTCTCTATGTCTTTCCCATCCTTTTGTCTTCCCTTCAGCTTTCTAACCCCTTCCCTCTCCATTTGCAGAGCCATTCCCCCCTCCCCTAATTTGCTGGTTCCCCCTCCCTCCTTTCTCCATCTATTTCCTCCTGCCAGTGGGGCTTTGCTCCTCACCCTGCCCCTCTTCCCCCACCATTTTATTCAGACACCTGTTCATATTTTGTTCATACTTTGGTGAAGGCTAACCAAGACAGCCATTGATCCCACTTTGAGCCGCCGCCACTGCAGTTGCAGTTCTCCTGGTTCCGACCACCACCAGTCGCACTCACTGCAGGGCCCTGCCGTCTCCTTGTGGGTGCTTCCTGCTGATTGTGCGGATCGCATGTTGTGCGTGTGTGAATCGCACAAACAGAAGGTGCAAAAATAATTCGATGTTCGAACCGTAAATCAAAGAGGGAGGGAGAGCCCGAGAGGCAAGTTCTGTAAGTAAAAATATTTGGTTTATTTAAAAACTGAATTGATTTGCAAATTGTGCCCCACAGTTCAGGTAGGCCGAAGGGAGGGTTTGGAGTTGGCATTGGGAACTCAGACGAGACCAAGGCAACTTGTGCAATATGAAGCATTGAGGATGCTTTGGCCTCCCCAGCAATAAATTGTGCTTTACTAGAATTAAATATATTTTACAGCTGTTTTCATGAATTGCAATTTTTCACTTTTTTCCAAAATTGGAACTTTTTATTTTGTATTAAGTACAATGATAATGTTTGCATGTTACATATCTGCAAAAATTTGAAAGCAGCTCTATAATAATCTGAAAATGATGACGGTGTGGAAGAGTTTGTGACTATACTGAAGCTCTGGTACCTTCACGGCTTGACGTTGGACCGCTGCCCACTCCACTCTGCTCAGTTTGATTAGCCACCTTCTCCCCTCACTCACCAACTCAGCACCTCCCTCCCCCAACCATGCGCTCAACCCAGCTAATCTGGTACTGGCCCTGGCTGGAGCAGCCCAATGAGATGCCAGAATGGCGCCCCACTGAGCTCTGGCAGCACTGCACCCCTGATGGAGGCATTAGTGCTGCGGGTGCGTGGGTGGGCATGCCCGTGAATGCCGCCCCCCCATGACGCCGACCTTTGGAGGGCCTTACTAGAGCTCAGGTGATAGTTAATCTGCTTCTGAAAACATGGTGTGATCTTTATGACCTGTAACTCTCTATTAAGTGGTTGGACAAACTTGGGTTGGTTTCTCTGACAGGTTTATAAGCTGAAGGAAGACCTGATAGAAGTTAATAAGATGCATAGATAAGGATATGTGCGAGAGAAGTTTTTACAACAGAGAGAACTGGCTGCCAAGGTATGTGGTGGATTCATACGTTAATGTAGTGTTTAAGATAGGTACATGAATATGCAGGAAATGAATCATCTATAGGCACAAGAGATTTAGGTTAATTTGAGCATTTTGTTTGCCACAAATATTCTGGGAGGGGCATTCATTTGATGTTGGAATGGTTTGAAAGTTTTCCATCGGCAGCACAGAGGTTTGACCCAATATTCCAAATTTCTTCCACCAATGTATGAAATTTGAATACAAATAGTTTGTAGTTTTTCAGTTACTTCATCCTCCTCCTGCTCTGGAGGGCTGTTAACTATGAATGAAGCAATCCTTGCATTTGGGATGAGTGGACTCAAATTCAAAGCCCAGAATATCTAATGTTGGACGCATCTCTGCCCCAGTCCAGAATGCTGTGGCATTTCGGGAATAGTTGACTATTCCTTCCAGCTGTAGATAGCTTTGCATTCCCATAATAGAATCAGAATCAAGCTTATTGTCATGAACAAGATGCAAGATTTGTTGCATTGAAGCAGCATCACAGGGCAAACATTCATATAAACTACCTTGCAACAATAAATGAAATAGTGCACGAAAAATCAAAGGAAGGCAGTGTCTTTGGTTCATTGGTCATTCAGGAATCTAATGGCAGCGGGGAAGAAGCTGACCTTGTGCCACTAAGTGCTCATCTTTAGGCTCCTGTACCTTTTCCCTGATGGTAGCAGAGTGAAGAGGGTATGGCTTGAGTGGTGGGAGACTTTGAGGATAGAGGCTGCTTTTTTGAGATACCTCCTCATGTAGATGTCCTCAGTGGAGTGTCTGGTGCCTGTGATGTCGCACGTCGAGTTAACAACCCTCTGAAGTTTATTCTTGTCATGAGAGTTAGCACTTCCACACCAGGCAGTGATGCAACCAGCCAGGATGCTCCCCACGGTACACCTGTCGAAGTTTTTAAGAGTCTTCTATGCCATACCGACTCTCCTCAAACACCTTAAAGTATAGCCTTTGGATAGCCTTCTTCATGATTGCATTGACATGGAGGCTCTAGGAGTGGTCCTTGGAGATGTTGACACCCAGGAATTGAAGTTCTTGACCCTCTCCACTACTGAGCCCTTGATGAGGACTGGATTGTGTACCCCTGACTTCCTCCTGAAGACTACAATCATCTCCTTGGTTTTGCTAACATTGAGCACAAGGTTGTTGGCATGACACCACTCAATGAGCTGATCTATCTTCCTCCTGTACATTTCCTTGTTGCCATTGGTGACTCTGATGACAACTGTGGTGTTTGCAAATTTATAGAAAGCATTGGAATTGTGTCTGGCCATACAGACATGGGTGTATAGTGAGTAGAGCAGGAATGCATCCTTGAGATCCTCCTGTGTGGATAGTCAGTAAGGAGAAGATGTTTTTACCAATTCATACTGACTGGTGCTCTGATGAGGAAGCCAAGGATCCAGTTGCAGAGGGGGTGCAGAGGGCCAGGGCTTCGAGCTTCTCGGCCCATACTGAAGAAATAATGGTGTTGAATGCTGAGCTGTAGTCGATGAAGAGCAGGCGTGTGTATGAGTTGCTGTTTTCAAAATGATCCAGAGCTGAGTGGAGAGCCAGAGATATTGCATCTACTGTCGAGCAATTGTGACGATGGATGAATTGCAGTAGATTTGCAATTGCAATAGAACCTAGAATCTGGTTGGCTGAGCAGAAGGTGAATTCAATGTCATTTCTTTTAGTATACCAAGAATTCTCCCTTGATTTAGAAAGAATTGATGGAAATTGAGCCATTAGAAATTCCTGCTGGAAATGACTGGGATGGTGGAATGAAATCCAAAGGGGAATAGGTTCTGTTCCAATCCCTGCAACATACCTATATGGAAATCTTCCATCTCTAGGCCTAAGATTTATGGGTTGCAATTATCTTTGTGGTTTGTACACGTTACTGCATTGGATGTTTTTACCGAGTGATCACTTGGTAAATCCAGTGGAATTGTTTAGAAAGGAAAATGGGTCAGTACTGGAAGAAAAACAAAGTGTAAACATGAAACAAACTTCAATGTAATTCAATGGTCAAACAAAAGTGGGGCACTCTGCAGTGTGCGATCTAACTGGTGGAAAATATCAAAATTAAAGGCAGTCATGCTGATTATAGCATCACAGCAACAGGGGTTACTTCAGCAGGGTTGGATTGGCAAAGAGCTCAGGGAAGGTTAGCCATCAACATTTCCAGTCATGGCATGTTGGAATTCCATTGTGACAGGGGGAAATAAATTAAATAGGTAACCAAGGGTTGGTTGATTCCTGGTACCAGTTCAACACAGAATCTGAATAGCCCTGAATCACGTAGCAAGATGCAGCAAAAAAAAATCACTAACCTTCCTTTGATAAATTAGTTCTGCAGCAGCTCATGATATTTTGGTAGCCAAGGATGCTGAGTAAGGCTGCCCAAATTCTACCAGGGTGGATACAAAAAATAAGATCCCTGCATGAATGTAAGCTAGTTTTGTTGAACGAGCGATAATTATAAAGGAGTGACATTCACATAAAGTATTCATGTCATCTGTGCATAAATTGGGAGAAAGCATCTGGGATATCAGGGGGGATTTCTGGCAAGATTTAACTCTGAAAGTGAAATGTCAAACTTGAACCCTTTGCAAGTCCCCTGTCATCAATAAAACTTGACTGATTAATAATGAAAAGCCTCATCGCAGGAAATGGTAATGAGGGCAGTGATTCATCTGTGGCAAATGTATCTTAATGATGTGAAGCTGTTTAGAATGTTCTTTGCAGGAGATTTTGTAGTTCACCAGTCACAACCTAATCCCAATTTAGCTCCACAGTTTTTGGACTCTATGCACAGCACGCATTTCTTTAATCAGTGTGGATATCAACTGCTTTTGTTAACTGAAACAGATCAACTGAATAGGCTCCTTCCTTTTCCCTCCCATCCTTTCAGTCCCAAGCACCAGGGTAGTTGCCCTCTGATTTTCTTGCCACCTCCTCTGTTACTCACAAACAATGGACTCATTTTTCAAGAAAAAGCTTCTCAAAGCACCACTAAAATGGCTTAATGGCCTTTGTGCTGCTGTCTGACCAGTAGACAGGTGATGTCATCAATTGTGCTGTATCGTTCACCAGGCCTAATGTATCTAAAGGAATTTAGTTCAGTGCAAGAAAATGGTATCTTAAACTGCTTCAAATTAGGGAACATTGTGAAAAGGGTTTTAATCATTCTAAATCCTATTAATCCAGATTTGCTTGTCATGCAGTCTACATCGGTTATTTTCAGTAACCACAAGAAATCAAAGAGCAATGGCTCCTTTCAAATGCCAACAATTCTTCCCTAACTTGCTATGTAAAGCAGCACAACATTACCAGTTTAGGCCACTGACTTCCTCTAGTCACTGTCTGCATTGGACACATGGTTGAACTCGTGTGGGGTCAGATTTTTAATACTATTCACTGGTACACTGGGATGTCTCTCACAGTGTGCCGAATGGCCAGGGTCAACATTTGTTTACAAATATCTCATGACAAAGAAGAAAGGAAGCACTTGGCTTTCTAAAGCACTTTTCCCAACCTCAGGATGTACCAAATCACTTTATTGTCAGTGGAGTACTTTGGAAGTGTAATTAATGTTGGAAGGGCAGCAGTCTTCAATCAATCAGTGGAGGATTCTCAGCCAACTGCAGAGTGCTGATTAGCACTGGGGCATGGGAAGTGCTGGTATTGGGAAGTGCTGGCATCAGGAAGACAGGCGTACAGAAACAATGGACACAGATATGTTGCATGGTGGGATAACTCCTGAGAGCAGGGGAGGTTGAAACAAGTTGAGGGTAAGGGGGCAAAATTTTACGAGAAACATTAGAGGATGCTTCTTCACTCAGAGAGTGGTGGCTGAATGGAATAATCTTCCAGAGGAAATACTTGAGGCAGAGTCAATTCTTTCATTTAAGAGGAGGCTGGATAGGAGGGGGTTGAAGGGTTATGGGTGGAGAATGGACGGAGTGGTCTGAGTGAACCGGCTTGGACTTGAAGGGCCGAGAGGGCCTGTTTCCATGCTATAAACTGTTATATGGTTATAACTCATCATGCACCAGCTTACCCTTGGCTAGAGTCATTCCTTGTGAATCTGAAACCTGTGTATTATTTGATTATGGTAAAGAAGCACAGCTGATCACGTCTTTGCACAATATTTATGGCTGCTGCCCTGCCCATATTTGTCGTGGGGTAGCAAAATATTGTGGTAAGTTGGCCAACTTTCCCTGCCTTTCTGAGGAAAGATTGAGTATCCCACTGTCATCCTGCCTCTGATCTTTGTCAGAGTTAAACCCAGCACTTGTCCTGTGGGGTGTATGACTTTATTCAGCGGGGCTAAAGAAGAAACGTATTATATTCATTATATTCCTTATTTGTATATTATCTCAATACTCAAAGAAAAATCAGTGAATGCAAAGCAATCCTTCTTTAACATGGCTCGCGTCTGTGTTTTCATTGGTTTGTCCATGGGTGCCCATATGCATGTATCTGTGCATCCTTGCTACAAAGCCTAGGATTTATTTCCCAAAGAAGTGCTGTAACACCAGCACTGCCGCTGGTGGAGACTCGAGGAGAGGGGGGAAACTGAGACCCAATACTCTCCCGAAAGGTCCTACCTACCAGTTCTAATGCCAAAGGCTCTGTACAGGCTTTCTTTCTTTGGCTTGGCTTCGCGGATGAAGATTTATGGAGGGGGTAAAAGTCCACGTCAGCTGCAGGCTCGTTTGTGGCTGACAAGTCCGATGCGGGACAGGCAGACACGGTTGCAGCGGCTGCAGGGGAAAATTGGTTGGTTGGGGTTGGGTGTTGGGTTTTTCCTCCTTTGCCTTTTGTCAGTGAGGTGGGCTCTGCGGTCTTCTTCAAAGGAGGTTGCTGCCCGCCAAACTGTGAGGCGCCAAGATGCACGGTTTGAGGCATTATCAGCCCACTGGCGGTGGTCAATGTGGCAGGCACCAAGAGATTTCTTTAGGCAGTCCTTGTACCTTTTCTTTGGCGCACCTCTGTCACGGTGGCCAGTGGAGAGCTCGCCATGGAACACGATCTTGGGAAGGCGATGGTCCTCCATTCTGGAGACGTGACCCACCCAGCGCAGCTGGATCTTCAGCAGCGTGGACTCGATGCTGTCGACCTCTGCCATCTCGAATACTTCGACGTTAGGGATGAAAGCGCTCCAATGGATGTTGAGGATGGAGCGGAGACAACGCTGGTGGAAGCGTTCTAGGAAACAGGCTATTAAAGGAGCCAACAGTATTTTAAATCCTGGGACTGTGGGTTCTCAGCCCAAGATGGCGGCACCTGTGTCTGGTGGCAGCTATGAGGGCTTGCAGACACTAAGGGAGCAGTGGAATGGCGCAGGGCACCAGTAACGGAGGGAAGGTGCCCCATTGAGGAGAAGACCCTATAGAACGTGACCATGGTGGTAGACAAGTGAGGGGCTCTGCTGCTGAACATTCAGTGGCAGCGAGCTGTTGGTGGCATGCAGGCAAAGAACCCATACAGGGCATGGGCTGCTGGCGACACGTTCAAAGGAGTCCCACCATGCTGCGGGAGTCAGGCTCATGAGAATCGGGTATCGGAACCAGGACTCGAGAAGGCGCTGAGGGCAAGAAGGGCTTCCGAAGGGCCCTGGGTGCTGACGGCTTCCTCATTGTTTCAGAGGTTTGGATCTGGGCTCAGGTTGCCAGGAGTCTGTGCAACTGAAGAGGCCACAGGAGCGATGGAAGCAGGTCCATGGGATCTCGGTGACTCTGAGGATACTCTCTTTTGCATCTCTTTCTCTGATTGTAAGGGGTGCTAGGCAATGCTACTGGAGAATATTTGTCTGCCTTATGCAGAATAAAGGCAATTTCATGCAAGTATTGCATTTCTGTTTTTATTACTTGACAATAAATAATATCTGATATCTAATCTGAGCTGACTTTTTAAATCACCGCAGTCTTTGTGATGGAAATATTTCCAAAGTGCCTTCTTACCTAGGATTTTGACACAGTGATATTGAAAGAAAGGCAAAATATTTCCAAGCTGACTACTCTGTGACTTGGAGAGAATCTTCAAAGTGAGAGTGTTCCCATGTTCCTCTATTTAAAATGATAATGAACTTGCACATGTACACCAAACTTCTTCCTTGCAGCAGTCAAACAAGTATTTTATGTAAAAGGAAATCTCTAATAGTGTACATTAAATTATTGCATTGAAGGATAATAAATAGATTTACGATTACAGCAATGCAAGAAAATAATCGTGTTTCTGTAGATCAGACAGGCCTTTCTGAGGTGGAGGGTAGTTTGTGATTATACTAGCAAAAGGAGGTTCAAAGGACACTGGGGAAACAACTGTTCTTGATCCTGAAGTGGTTGGATATCATGTTTTTGTACCTTGTCCTGAATGTGAGAAGAGGTCGTTACCAATCTGATGGTGGGGGGGGGTTTATGATGTTGGGTGCTTTCTTGAAGCCATGCTTCATGAGGATTTCTTCTAAATGCTTTCAAATTCTTCAGGTGTAGTAATTGTGGGACTGATTAATTCTGGTACACTCTGCAGCCACAGTGCAGCTATCTGGGATAAGCAAAGATTTTGGGTGATGAATGCTTTTCTGAGTTGCTGTTGAGATCCTTAAATGGGTCTGGATCTGTTTTTTTTTCCAAGTGGAAAGGATTTGGGGAAACAAGGAGTCTGCTTCTTGTCAAGATGTCTGTTGAGCTCAGGAATGATTTGCTTTCAAATCATAAGATAATGAATTTATTGTCAAACGGTTGGGTGGCATGGTTGGTGTAACACTTAGTGCAACGCCTTTACAGCCCCAGTGATCGGGACCAGGGTTTGAATCCCACGCTATCTACAAGGAGATTGTATATTTTCCCTTTGTATGTTTGGGTTTTCCCTTGGATCTCTGGTTTCCTCCCACCATTTGAAATGTACCGGGGGTGTAGGTTAATTGGATGTAAATTGGACAGCATGGACTCTTGGGCTGAATGGCCTATTAACGTGCTGTATGTCAAATAATAAGCTCCAAAATGCTTACCTGCTGCAGCTGAACAGCTACTTTGTAAAATGAAACAACTACAACTGTACACTTACCTTGATGAAGAGCTCAGGACAGAAATGTTGGTTATATATCTTTGCCTCCTCGGGAGGCTGTGGGACCTGCTGAGTTTCTCCAACATTTTTGCATATTAACTACAATCACAGCATCTGCAGACTTTCTTGTTTAATGTCAATGGTATACTTAATTGACAATAAATGCACAAAAACTAGAGAATAGAGATTTGTGGGTTCTGAGGTGGTTATGAAGCCAATGTGAGAACTGCAGCCTCTTCCTGGGATGGGTCGTGAGGTTCCTGATGGGGCATAGAAGCAACTATAAGTGACATACAAATATATGTCTTGTCCTGGGTTGTAATACATGGATTTGTGATTCTCAACAGCCAGGATATGTGCTACTGGCAGTTGTGTGACAGATTATATTGTGTTTGTATTGTACATAGATACGTTTTCGGGAGATAAATTGGGGCAGGTGTTTTAGTCTAGGTCACATACGAACACTTCAAAACAGATCTCATGTTAAATACTGGAGCTCTGCTCAAACTAAACAGGGAGGCTCCTGGGGCCTTTGAAAAGACTTTGGGAAGTGCCCAAGAGACTTCACTAATGGATTGCTGTTTTGAAAAGCAACAAATAAAAGAGATTGGAGGAGTAGTTCAGAGCCGCAGGCTGTCTGGAGTGCAGCTTGCTGCTCTAAGAGGGTCATGTGGTTTTTGCTAGCACAAAGAGTTGAACAGCTTTTTCGGTGAGGGGGTGGGGGTGGGGGGAGGGGGTGGGGGGAGGGGGGGGGGTGGGGGTGGGGGGAGGGGGTGGGGGGAGGGGGTTCTGCAGCAGCAGCAGCAGGGACTGGAACAGGACAAGCTTGTGGAAAACCCCATTTGGAAGACAGGTTATGAGTTCTTAGTTCAGTCTGGTCAGAGCCCTTGTGGTTCATACAAGAGGAGGGGACTGGCTGCCTAATGTTTCACTTGAAATAAAAGAAACAAAAAGTAACTCTGTGGTGACCTGAAAGAAAGAGGTTATCAGCTGGAAAACCTTGAAGGGGAAAGTTTCTTCAGCAAGACACTGAACTGGCTGATTAAAAGGGATGAGGAATAACAAATCTCTCTCTGAAAACCGACAAGGACCTTCCTGAGTGGTAACCATTTACTTTCCAAGCACCAAACGCAGGTGAACATTATAAATGTTAAATTCTGTGCACAGTACAAGAATTGCCTGCAACCAGTGAACTTGGAGGAGTGAGAAGTGAGATTGGAGTGTGAACCAAAGAATTTTTCTGAACTTACATACACATTACATACACGTACGCTTAGAATTAGAAAGGGGTTAAGTTAGGTTAGTTAATATAGTAGTAATAAGTTAAAGTGTGATCTGTTTTCATGCTTAAAGATAATTAAAAGCAACTTTTGTTTAAGTAACCATTTGTCTTGGTGAATATCTATTGCTGCTGGGTTTTGGGGTCCTCTGGGCTCATAACAGTAGATAATCAGTGTCTGAAATAGGGAATTACATGACACAAAATTTTAGTGTCAAACTCCCATTAAGTTTGCTCTCATTAAGAGAATAACACATTCAAGTTACCAACTTACTTTTCCCAAATGACTTTACCACACACAGTGTAACGCATCGGAGTTGATTGCAGACACTTATAAAATATTTAGACCGTTTAATTCCCTGTCTGTTTCTTAACTCTAATGTTTCCCCAGAGGAAGAGAAAATTTTGATAATTTTGATTTAAGAGAAATATTGATAATAAGAACATGTATGGAAGGAAAACTTTAAAATAGTTGACATTTTAATAATTTCCAGCCTGATTGGCAGCCAACAGCATTTTGTTTTACATCCTAGGGCGGCACAGTTGGCATAGGAGTTACCACAACGCCAGCGGTCGGGACTGGGGTTTGTACATTTTCTCCGGGAGCTCCAGTTTGTTCCCACCATTTGAAATGTACCAAGGGTGCAGGTGAATTGGGTGTAAATTAGGTGCCATGGACTCGTGGGCCGAAATGTCCTGTTACCGTGCTGTATGACTAATTAAAAAAAAAAAATTGTTCATTTACGGGTTCAAAACTCCAGTGAGTGAAATGGTTAATTAATATGCTACTTGCTACAACAACATCACAGGTGATGCCCCTTTTCAGGATTGAAGTCAAAATGGTGTGAATTGGCCCAATCCCACGATAATTAATCTGCATATTTTGCTCATCAGGAATCTATTAAATCAATTTTCACATTAACAAATCCATGAACCATTTAAGTGCAATTTCTTTTTCCCCCACAACAATGAGAACTTGAATTTTTGAAATTCTTTCTCTTAACCTCGCTGCCTTGCTTTCCTCTAAGGATCTTCTTAAATTTATCGCATTATCTCCTCTAGGTCTACTTATATGGCTTGATACGAATACAATTTGATATTACGGAAATGAAGAAACTTGTGATGCTTTTCTATGTGAAAAGAGCTGTAGGAATGGAATGCACAAAGGTGCTGGAAAAACTCAACAGATCACACAGCATCAGTAGGTAGCCTGAGCCCTTCATGTGCAATGAGAAAAAAAATCAGGGAGATGGCTAATTAAAAAGATGTGGATGTGGAAGGGAAAGGGGGAGGAGCATGGGTTAACAGATGAAAGATGACTCCAGGTGGAAGGGTAGAAGAGAAAGGGCAGAGAAGTGAGAGGGAGAGAGGGTAGAAGGCTAAGAAGAATAGCTCTCTCATAGGAGAAAGAAGGAAAAAAGGCTGGGGAATGAGAGGAAAGAAAACATTGGGATGGGTAAGAGAGAGGGACAGTGGTGAGGGTTAATGGAAATTTGTGAAGTCGATATTAATGTCATCTGGTTGGATACTTCCAAAATGAAATAGAGGTGTTATTCCTCCAAATTGCGGGTGGCCTTGGTTTGGCAATATATGAAGCCACTGACAGACATGTTGGTGTGGTAATTGTGTGTGAAATTAAAATGGTAGATGGTGTAGGAATGGAAGTTGTTATTTCACTACTGTTGAGATTTAAAAGTGTGTTGTCTCTGAGGTACAAATAATGTTTTCTAATGCAGCAAAGATGAGGTGAAGATTATTTTTGAATTTTTTTGATATATCAAACATCAACATCAAATGATTTTGAGCAAATAATTTCATTTTTACATGTAAAGCCATTTAATCAATTATGCTTCTCATGGTGTACATATTTTTGTTTGGTCAATTAAGCAATAGCAGGTCTTGGACATCTCTTTGTAAGTTTTGAGATAAAATGGAAATCACGAATACTCTATATGAGATTATGTAAGTGGCAAACTTCATAAGGAATAAGGAAAGCATGAGTTATGTTAAGATATTCCGGCAAATGGTGGGAGATTGAGTTGTGCCCTGGATGTTTTACACATTATTACAAGAGGGTATGTTTTGGGTCTGCGATCAGTAGTTCAACCCTACATTTGTGTAACCTGACAATAGTGTTGGGATGTGGCTTCCAGCACAATTTGCAAACTGGAGAGTTTCTGTCTGAAAGGTAGTCATCCCATATTTAACATCATAAGTGAAAGTCAACATCTCAGCAACCATTGATTATGGGGTGAACTTTGACCAAGTTCTTCTGATAATCTGCCACAATTTAAGTGGAGGATTTTTGAATGTAGAATCAGTACAAGTGGCATTGTAAAATCTTATGTACCTGTGCACCTGTCGCAAGCAAGAATTTCAGTGCACCTGGTCATTACGTAGAAGACAAAAAAACCCTCTCATTATCATTCTTATAGTTTGTTGCTTACAGTTTCCAAGGATTTTAACAGCTTTTCTGCCGAAGGTCCACTGGATCTTGGTGAGAATTTCTAAGGAAATGTATCCATCCCTTGTGTTTGAATTGTGGAATGTGGGCAGAACACAAGACATCTAATGCAGAGGCAGATATCAGCAACCAAGTTCAGAATTGCAGAATTTATTGTCAGGAACATGTCACAAAATGTGTTGTTTTGCAGCATAATTATATTCAAAAATACATAAATAGTGCAAGAAAATAGGATAAATTGAGGTAGTGTCTGTCATTCATTCTCCATTCAAAAATCTGATGGCAGAGAGAAAGAAGTCAAGTTTATTATCATCTGATTGCACAGGCATAACTGGTTGAAACACGTTCTCTGGTCCTTGGCTTCCATGTGTTGCTGGGTGCTCATCTTCAGGCTTCTGTACCTCCCTCTTGATGCTAGCAGTGTGAAGAGGGTGAGCTCAGTGGTGGGAGTCCTTGAGGATAGAGGGTGCTTTATTAAGACTGCCTCTTGTAGATGTCCTTGATGGAGTGAAGGCTGATGCCCATGATGTCATTGGCCGAAATAACTCTGCCAATGACATCATGGGCATCAGCCTTCACTCCATCGAGGACATCTACTAGAGGGTTTTCTCCCCTCCTGAGTGCTGGCACCTCTGTAGCAGACAGTGGTGCAACCAGACAGAATGTTCTCCACAGTCCACCAGTAGAAATTTTCCAGATGACATACAAAGTGAGTTTTTAGGCAAATTTTCCAAATGTTCCATTGGACTCCCACAGTTTAAAGTACTGTAAAGCTTGAGCAGCCATAGAATTTGAATATTCAGTCAACTCTTCAAACCAGGAGAGGATAGATTTGGGAGGCTGGTAGGCCAACCACACAACCCTGACACAATGCCACTTGTTCTGGTTCTACTTGTAAAGGCAGACACACTAATCTTTTTGGATCAGATGACCTGACAGCCATTCTTATTTCACCAAGCTTAATTAATTATAAGGAATAGCATTAAATACATTTTGATCTTTGTAATTTTCAAAGGTGAACAGCATAATTTTAGTATAAAATTACACAGCAGATAAAATATATAAGAGGGATTACTTAATGATTTGTGTTTGTTCTTTTGTGCTTAAATCTCTCAAGTAGACGTTTCTTTGATAAAATCTGACATCCCTTCCTATTGTGTGATAATTCAGTGGGGCCTAGAGCATGACACAGGACCTGACACTGTCACAAGTGATTGCCTCTCAGTCTTTTGAGCTCAGTGATAGAAGTTGTCATCTGCATGTTAACCTCCCGCTGGCAGAATCTGTCTTTCCATTTGTAAAGGCTTTAACCACACCGCCCCCCCCCCCTCACTTTTTGAGCCTTTTCCCCAGGAAAATGAAGAGTTTTCCTCAGAGTGAAAAGCTTTTCCAGCAAACAATGATCACCATAACAATGAGATGAACTGCAGGCTTCGGCCATCGTTAGGCCTAATAGACAGTTGGAGAAGGGGGTGTTTATGTGTCTAAATAGAAACCTTTGTGGATGGAATTTGTACAGATGGTTATTCACTAGGTCGTCTTTCATTGCATTCGCAAATTGGGTTTTTTTTTGCCAGGTGAGTGAAGAGAATCCTGCATTACTTCTGCCACATATCATTCCCCAGGAGAACATAACACCTGAGGCAAGGTTTTTTTTAGAACATGCTGCCACTTTCTTAAGAAATAGTTACTGTGTGTAATCTCTTTGATACTATTTAATGAAGGTTACTAGGCTGGGTGTGCCAAAACTTATAAAAAAAATAATGAAGGCTTGTTTCTGATTTTTTTTAAATGTTTTGGGACATCTGCACTCATGATTCATCCTGACCTCCTCCCTCATATTTCCAAATAGAAATTTCCAAAACACTCCCTTTTGGCCACTGTAACTCTTTCTTAAATTGGCAGTGAAGTCCTCTCCTGTTTCTCAATGTGATTTGCAAAGTGTGTACAGTATTTAAAAGTGAATAATGTATGAAATGCAATATATGAACTGGTAAAGGAAAGTCCTCCTTTTCTGTGCATTTGGGGTAATTTTCTACAGAACAATGGAATAGAAGACAATTCTGGTTGTCTTCTTCCTCTAAATATCTTTCTCTTTTGATTGAAGATGATACTCTGTACTTGTTATCAAAAGTAATGGTTGTCTTTGAAGAAACTTGTGTATAATTCAATTAACCCACCCTTTGCAAAAAGTAATGGTCTGGATATTTTTTAGTCAGTGATAAACCAACATCCCACATCCCTGACCTCGGGGAAAGCTTCCCAAAGATCTAGTCATCTCTGTGCTGTAGATTAATGTTTAGACATACAGCACGATAACAGATGAGTCCATGGCACCCAATTGCACCTAATTGACCTACAACCCCAGTACGCTGCTTGAACAGTGGGAGGAAACCAGAGCACCCAGAACAAGCTCATGCAGACACAGGGAGAATGGACAAACTCCTTACTGACAGTGGGGGATTCAAACCCCGGTTGTTGACCCTGTAAGTGCATTGCGCTAACTGTGATGCCATTACTCAATATCAGAGTGAAACACAAAACTCTGTAAATGCTGTGATTGTACTAAATACACTAAAATGCCGGAGGAACTCAGCAGAAGAAGGGATCAGGCCTGAAACTTTGGTTATATGTCTTTACCTCCTCACTGTGAGACCCACTGAGTTCCTTCAGCAATTCTGTTTTTTCTGATAAATTAATATCAGTTACTTTCAGACATCAGCTATCCATCAATAATTATGTCATCAAGTTTGCTGAGTCAGATTGTAGGTAGTAAACCAGAGAAATTTTTTTTAAAACATAGTACTTTATAAATAAATGCAAAATTATTACTTAGAATTCATAGAAATATGGAATTTCAACTCAACGAGTTAGCACAGTCCAAAAGAGTCATATGTTGTAATTTTCAAGTTTTTCCCCCAAAATAATCTTCATTCGCAATAAAAAATATACAAAGGAAAATAGTGCAGTCTTTGTGATTTAATCCCTGCATTTTGTTTCTGTATATTGTAATGTTAGCCAACCATATACTAGTTGGCCTTATTTGCCACTAACGTGGACCCTGGGGTTACACCCCCTTCAGTTGTTTGAGGGGCTTCTCCATTGGTCTCAGCTCATCAATTCCTAAAAGTAGAAGGACTCTAGGCCAGTGGCTCTCAACCTTTTTTCTTTCCACGAACTTAAGTAATCCTTATGCCATCGGTGCTCTGTGGTTAGTAAGGATTGCTTAAGGTGGTGTGTGAGTGGGAAGGGAAGGTTGAGAATAACCGCTTTAGACCCAATTGTTCCTGAAATATTTTGCTTGAGAAAAATGGTCATTGGACCATTTCCTTTGGAGTTATGAAACATTGCACATAATGAGTCAATGAGGTATGATTAAAACAGTGGTTTTCAAACTTTTTCTTTCCACCCATATCTTCTTCTTTCTTTGGCTTGGCTTCGCGGACGAAGATTTATGGAGGGGGTAAATGTCCACGTCAGCTGCTACCACCTTAAGTAATCCCTTGCTCATCACAGAGCACCTATGGCATAGGGAATATTTAAAATGGTATCTGAGTGGAAAGAAAAAAGGTCAAGAACTACTGCTCTAGACTGTGGTCCTTCCCCACAAAAACTTTGTGTTGACTGCATTAAGCTTCAATGCAGCCTTCAGCACATTCTCCTTCTGCCTGGAATGTACCAATTGGCTGCATTCCTGCACTAACTTCTTATTGTGTGCTGGAATACCAGTAGGTTTCAGGTGGATTAAAAAGCACATTTCACCAAGTTGATGATCTTGCAACAGCATTGGTTGTCTGACTCTGTGTGAGTCCTGAGGAGCAGCTCATAAATCAGAGATTCTCCTGTTAAGCTTCTGCTTTGGGATGAATCTGCTTCTTGCATCCTTCTCCACACACACTCTGAGCAAATCAAAGAGGTGGGCGACTGTCTTCTTACCATCACTGTCATCTTAAGGATAGCATGCTTGGGGGTTCTAGTTATGCAGGAAGGATCTAATGGAGAGGGCTCCTCTCACCACCAGCCAACCTAGGTCTTGGTGCTTGGTAGTGAGCTCTGGTCATGATGCATTCTGCTAAATGATCTGGGTAGTTCTACTCATGGAACCTTGCCATAGTGTCCATTGAGTCCTTTCCCCTCAGTGTTTCCTGCTGACTAGCTTATGTCAACATTGTTCCAGTTTCTACGGGTGCATCCAGGGTCTTTAGGATAATGCCACTACCACTCTTTCAAACAGTGAATTCCACACCCGTACAAGTTTCATTCCCTTTGGGTGAAAATATATTTCCTTGGTTTCCCTCTAATCCTATTACTAATTACCTTAAATCTATGTCCACTCTTTACTGGTTTTTATGCTTCAGTAAATATATACTTAATGTTCAGTCTGTTTCTAATGCTATGTGCAGAACACCAATTTCTACAGGTGATACAACAGGTCAGTGTACAGGAAAATATACTGACCAGTGGTATCACAACCGGGTTTGGGAATTCAAATGTCCAAGAACACAGGGAGTGACAGACACAGCCAAGTCCATCAGAGTTTGAGACTCTGCCTCAAAAAATGAAACTAAGGGTGGGAAGAGACTTTGAATTAATGATTTCCCTTTTAGAATAATTTATTGTGAATTAAGACTATTTTTGGCTAAATCAAAAACAATTCTTTTAAACAGCTCTTCACTTGTAAGCTTGTTGGACAGAGAATGCTGCAAAAGAGGTGGCATTCCTTGGACTAGGTGTATTTCCTGTTTCTAGGGGTGGTCAATTGGGGGGGGGAGGTGGGAGGGGGGCGGCAATCTGCTGGTGGCATTGGAGTAAAATGAGGCCAGAAGGGGTCTGCTCATTGTGTGGGTCCCGCCCGGGTGACTGTGGAGTGAGTCAGTAAAGAGGGAGATCAATGATCCCCTGGTGTCCATTGGTTGATGGTTGGTGATTAGAGGACCAAGGCAATTTTTATAACAAGGGAGTGGTGGAGTATGTTTCTGGTTGTGGTGGTATGGGTCGGATAGCCAGTCAAGCAATTGAACCCGAAGCCATCCTGACACAAAATCAATGCTGAAGTGGCTTTAATCAATGCCTTTTGTTTGGGCAGCATCGTTAATGTACCGGTAGTGCAACACTGTTGCAGTGCTGGTGAATCAGGTTTGAATCCGGCTAGGAATTTGTACATACTCCCTGTGTCTACATGAGTTTCTTCTAATGCTCTGGTTTCCTCCCACTCTCCAAAAATGTATGAGATTTATGGGTTAATTGGTGTATTGTGGGGGGGCATGAGGGGGGGGGGGCGGGGATAGAGGAGATTGTTATCGTGCTGTATGTCTAAATTAAAAAATATATATGCTGCAAAGTTTCTCAACACTCAGAAAACCTAGGCAGCCAGTATTAAAGTCGAAATGGGATAGAAAGGATTGATTTTGCCTCGTTAATTTAGTTCACATTTTTCCTATTCTCTCAGTAATGAACAGCTGTAAATCCTCCCTTGGCTGTACTTCTTTCTTCTGTTTGCTATTAATAATTATAAATGAAAATGACACAATAAATGTGCCATTTTTACCAAAATGTGATAAATCATCAATGAGGATTTTAAGTTAGCATTCCTTCATCTGGGTTTCTGCCCCTCATCTCAGTACAAAACTGACTTGTATCGAAGTTGTGAATAAGTTCCCAAGTAAACTTCTCTAGATTAGGTTGGCCATACCATCTTCTCCTAAAGGTCTCCACCATTCTCCAGCTGCTTTATTTCAAAATCAGAATAAGATTTCCCCCCCCTCCCCAGTTTGTTGTCATGAACATGTGTCACAAAAATTGTTGTTTTGCATCAGCAAAATGTTACAGGTGCACATAGTGCTATAAATTACACTCGCACAGATTTTTATCTATAGACAAAAAATCCCTTTCAGTAGATTTTTTATTGTTTCTGCAATGTTATCTCCAGTAAGACTCTTCCTTGGCCACCTCTAATTTCTCATCTACTTGCAGCCCCATAATAAAATCATCTGAAAACAAAACACCGCTACATCACCACCTCCTGTCTCAGCCCTTCTATTGAATCTGCGTCACTTTCTTCCTCTGCATCCAGCAAGTTCAAGTTTCTTGTCACATGTACCAAGGAGCAGTGAGAAAGTTTGCTTGGTGAACAGAGAAATGCAGATAGTGGAACCTTGAGTGTATGAAGAGAGGTTGGAGGGACTCAATAGGCCAGGCTGCATTCAGCAATAGTCAAAATTATGAGTCTGGATTCTATCGAAACTGAGTAGGAAGGGTGATATCCAGTATATCAGGGAGAGGGGAGAAGCTGGAGAGGGGCAAAGATGTGATAGAGTTTTGGCCAGAAGATGGGACAGGTAGGCAGAGATCATTGGAAGATGGGGGGAGGGAGCAAGGTTAGAGAGAAAAGTGAGAATGAGAGCAGGTAAAGAAGAAATGTGGAAGGTGGAACAACTATCTACATTTTTTCTCCTTTATTTCAATATTTAAAACCTGCCTTTCACTTGTGATGAACTTCCATCAGTGGTTTGGTCAAATTTAATTTGATAGCCCCTCTGTGAAACAGGTTTAAATGTTCCTCTACCTTGATGTAAAAATCTAAATGGATTTCAGATTTATTGTCAGAGTACATATATGAAATCACATACAGCCCTGAGATTCTTTTTCAAGCAGATAAGACAGAATTACCACTATTGACAGTGAAAAATAAAAACTGTACACCATTTACACATGTAAACAAATAAAGAAATGTAAACAAACCGTGCAATGCAGAGAGAATTTAAAAAAAAACAATAAAGTGCAAGAGTCCTTGTTGTTGAGGAGGCTGATGGTGGAGGGGTAGCAGATGTTCCTGAACCTGGTGGTGGTGCAAGTCTTGTGGCACCTCTACCTCTTGATGGCAACAGAGAGAACAGAATGTGTGCTGGGTGGTGTGGATCCTTGATGATTGCTGCTCCTCTCTGACAACAGCATTCCCTGTAGATCAACAGTTCTCAACCTATTTTGCCCCAGACCCCAATTTATTTTTTTCAAAATAGTACACCCCACCATTAGCGGAAAAAAGTTATATATTCGAAATAAGTTTTAAGTAAATCATTAACTGCATGTTGTATTTCAATCCAATTAAGGTTGGGAATACACTGAACACATATTTCATATTCAACCACTACTTCAATCTGTTGTCTATCTCGTTGTCGATCTTTGCATCCGATGAAATGGTGCATCCGAGATAGGTAAACTGGTTAACCATTTTGAGTTTTGTGTGCCCGATGGAGATGTGGGAGGGCTGGTAGTCATGGTGGGGAGCTGGCTGATGGAGGACCTCAGTTTTCTTCAGGTTGACTTCCAGGCCAAACATTTTGGCAGTTTCTGCAAAACAGGACGTCAAGCGCTGAAGAGCTGGCTCTGAATGGGCAACTAAAGCGGCATCGAGATGGACAACAGACTCGCCAAGGCAAATAGCGCCTTTGGAAGACTACAAAAAGAGTCTGGAAAAACAACCAACTGAAAAACCTCACAAAGATTAGTGTATACAGAGCCGTTGTCGTGGACATTACCCCTCCAAAGAAAAAAAGAAGAAAAAAAAAAGACTACTTCAATGTGTTAACCATTTCAAACATGTATTCAACAATTGGCGTCACTTCATGCCCCTGACGTTGGCTCCAAATTTATTTTGATTCAAGGGTCTAATTTTGCTAGTTTCAACCTTAAATATCCACATTTTATAATTTCCAGTAGTTTCTCTTAATTTGTAGCAAATCACTAACAGCACTGAAGCCACATTCTACTAAATAAAACAATGGAAAAAGTAGTCAAGTTTGGGTATTTCTTTTCTATCTCGTTAGACAGCCACATCATGGTTCCTTACACTTTGAACAGAGTTTTCACAGTTTCATCATGTTGAAACTCACATAATTCCTCTTGGTATTGCACTGGAACTTCAGATAAGTCCACCTGCAATGGCTAGGTTAACCAAGAGGGAAAATCTATCATTTAAGCCTGTAACCAACATTTTCAAATAGTCAACAATGACGTTTGTAGCAGCATTAATTACCTCACACTTATTCAACTAATAGTATTGACTGAAATTTCTTTCAGAAATATTCCTTTGGTATAATTCTAGAAGTGTCATGAATTCAAATATCTTTGTTTTGGCATCAACGAGCATCGTATTTGCTACTTGGAATGACTTGTTCAATGTACTTAGTTTCTCAAAACTGTTCATCAAGTAATTCATATAAGCTTTGCCATCTGTTAGCAAAAGCTTCATTTCAGGTTTGTCCATCAAAAATTCACTGAGGAGATCAAACAGTTCCATAAACCTTTTGAAGCAGTTTCCATTTGACAACCAACTTTCTTCAGTATGAAGCAATAATCTCACATGTTCTGCATTTTTATCAACACAAAACTGATGTTCACGTTTGACATTACCTTTGATGACATCGATACACTTGATCACAAAATGCAGTATCTCGTGTAGAACGGGGGAAACTTTATTGGCAACTAAGTTTTGTCGGTGGATAACACAATGCACAACTAACATGTTTGGATTTTCATCCTTCACTAATTTTAAACATCCTGGGGTTTTTTTAAACCATTATAGCAGATGCACCATGTGCAGCACAAGATGCAATGTTTCATTTTGGAATTTCATTTTCATCCAAATATGTTTTGAGCTTGCTGTAGATATCAACTGCAGTCGTGGTTGTTCCTAATGATTCACAAAATAGCATCTCTTCTTGAAACACTTCCTGATCAATATATGCCAATAACAGAGCCTCACTGTCCTGTCAGGTAGATTCCTCCAGTTGTATTGAAAATTTGCATGATATCAACTTCTCAATAAGCTGTTTTTCAACATCTTGACCCATGTCATCTATTCTGATGCAGACGGTACTATTACTCAATGGCATTGCTTGGACATCTTTGTCATCCTTTTGCAGAACTGTTTTGAGAAACAATGATATTGCGAGTTTAATCAGTTCCTCCCCAATCGTATGATTCTTCCCATGTTTTGCGATCAGCAGAAAAATTTCATATCTAGCTTAAAGGGTACAATTCAGGGCTGTAGTTTGCACACCGAATAATGAAGTGATTTTGATCTATTTTCAAACTTCTCTTTCAGTGATTTAAAAATATTCCAGTTTTGAATTGATGTGGTTAAGATGTTTTACCCTCAAATGACCTTCAAGATGGCCTGCTTTCATTGATACATTTGTCAAAGTCTGTTGGCATAATAGACAAAAAGGTGTATGTTGTTCGTGTACAGCAGGTATAAACACAAACTTCAAGAACTCCACTGAATTTTGATGAACCTTTTGCTTGCTTGATCTGCTCATTTGAATATACAACAGCACGAGTTCCCTGAAAGAGACTAATACAACAATGTGAGTTCCCTGAAACAGATTAATCAATATTTTATGTGTTAGATTCAAAGGAAGAATACTGATCCTAAAAAAATGGGAAAAAAACGTGATTTCTGACATTTTTTTCTTGCAGAAAATGAATTTTAGAAGCTAGTTTAACACCTCTAACTACTTATAAACTTTTTAAAAAGTTTCAACGGGCACTTATAGACAAAACAATAACATTTCTGGGGACCCTATTTTCTTCTGATTTTGGCATCCCCTTCAGGCTTGGGGAACCCCCTCCCCCTCCCTCCCCATCCATATGCTAGAGCACAAAGATATATACAGGTACGGGTCTCACTCAACTGAAAAAGTAAAGAGGTATGGACAGAAATATGATTGTTGAGATAATTTGGAATTCTCATCACCAATGAGATAATTTGGAATGGATGATAATAAGGACTGGTCAGAAAAAATATAATTATAATGTTAACCAAGGATAAAAGTTAAAATAAGAGAAACAACAGAAGAGCAAAAACATATGTGATGAAAATAAAAAGAACAAAGTGATTTTGCTTGGAATTTACAACAATTGTGTTGTACCTTCAGTGTTGCCAAGTTACATCTTTCACACCAACATAAGGAGCTTATTTTTTAAAACCAACTTTTAAATTATTTCCCAAAATATTCCTACCCCCCCACTAAAACATTCTTAAGCCCTGCGCCCCACCAAAATATTCCCACATGCCAACAGTGGGGCATGATGTGCTTTATCAATGACTCCAAAGACAGTGAGTGAGAAATGATAGGCTTTAATACAATTTGGATTGTAGCTGGCCCGGTTCCATGTGCTCAAATGAATGGATAGGGGAGGGGAGATCAGTCTTTATGGCCAAATCACAAGAGGAGGAGTTACTAGGGAGTGAGTCATCAGTGGGTGGACCAGCTACTCATACACAGTTGTATATACATATCACCACAGGACGTACACCCCACCTTTAGAATCTATGCTGTAGATGTACTCAATAGTGGAGAAGGTTTTGCCTGTGGTGTCCTGGGCTGTGTCCATGACCTTTTGGAGGGCTTTACACTTGGGTTTTGGCGTTACCTACCAGACTGTCAACACACTTTCCATCACACATCTGTAGAAATTTGTCAGGGTTTCTGGTGTCATACCAAACTGCTGAGGAAGTAGAGGTGTTTTCTTCATGATGCCATGAGTGTGTTGAGACCAGGAAAGATTCTTTAAGATAGCAACTCCCAAGAACTTAAATTTGCTCACCCTCTCCACCTCTGATCCCCCAATGATCACTGGATTGTACATCTCTGGTTTCCCTTCCCAAAGTCAACAATCAACTCCTTGGTTTTGGTGACATTGAGTACGTTTATTGTTGATGCACCATTCACCCAAGTTTTCATTCTCCCTCCTGCATGCAGACTTATTACCTTTTGTACAACCCACTATCGTGGTATAATTGACAAACTTGTATATGGTGTTATTGGTGTACCGAGCTGTAGGTGTAAAGTAAGTAGAGCAGGAGGCTAAGAACACAGCCCTGTGGTACTCCAGTGCCAATGGAGATTGTGGAGGGGATGTTCTTCCCAAACAATCCTCACTGATTGTGGTCTGGAGGAGAGGAAATCCATGATCCAATTACACAGTGTGGTATTGAGTCCCAAATCTTTGAGTTTGCTAACCATTTTAGAGAGGATAATGTTTTTAAATGTCAATCTGTAGTTGATAACAAGCATTTTTTTGAAACTTTATTTAAAGATTTTATTACATGAATAAAACAAAGAAATTACATTTGAAGAAAAATAAAAATATAAGTAGTTATTACCACACAACATTAATAACTTAACTTAAGTCAATCTAACCACCCCCCCCCCATATATACGGCCACTAAAAAAAAACTATATATATTTTTTAAAAAACCCACCCTTCCCCCCAAAATAAAGAGTGAAGCATTAATAGTTAGTAATATATATAAAAAAACACTCCCAAACAAAAGAAAATAACAAGTAAAAATATTAATAAAAAAAGTTATCAAATCTAAAATATCACACATAAAACACATTTAAATCAAACTTAATTGCAAGTACTTAACAAATGGAGTCCACTTCAGCTTATAAAAAGACATCTTATCTTGAATTGAAAAAGATATCTTTTCCATAATTAAACAAGACTTCATTTCTAAATACCACCTACCTATAAATACCACCTCTAAATACCACCTACCTTTCCAAGTAAGCGCTAAACATTTCTTAGCCACTGTTAAGGCTAAATGGATAAAAGAAATCTGATAATCATTTAAGCCTAAATCGATTAATGATTGCATATTCCCTAATAAAAATATATCAGGATCTAATACAACATAGATATTATATAAACTATTAAATATAGATTGAATACCTTTCCAAAACTGCTGCAATCGATCACAAAACCAAACTGTATGTAAAAAAAAAGTATTAGCCGTCTGATCACAATGAAAACAACAATCTACCTTACTAAGACCAAACTTTTTTAATTTCTCTGATGTTAAATTATAATTAATCATTGCTAATCTAGCATTAATCAATTTCCGAATACTATTCTGACAAATTTCCATCCAAGCTTCTTCAGCTATTATAGAACCTAAATCTTCTTTCCATTTCAACTTATCTTTATCCCAATCTGTCTTGTTTTCATTTTCTTGTAAAATACAATTTTTCTTCTTTGGCTTGGCTTCGCGGACGAAGATTTATGGAGGGGGTAAAAGTCCATGTCAGCTGCAGGCTCGTTTGTGGCTGACAAGTCCGATGCGGGACAGGCAGACACGGTTGCAGCGGCTGCAGGGGAAAATTGGTTGGTTGGAGTTGGGTGTTGAGTTTTTCCTCCTTTGCCTTTTGTCAGTGAGGTGGGCTCTGCGGTCTTTTTCAAAGGAGGTTGCTGCCCGCCAAACTGTGAGGCGCCAAGATGCACGGTTTGAGGCGATATCAGCCCACTGGCGGTGGTCAATGTCGCAGGCACCAAGAGATTTCTTTAGGCAGTCCTTGTACCTTTTCTTTGGTGCACCTCTGTCATGGTGGCCAGTGGAGAGCTCGCCATATAACACGATCTTGGGAAGGCGATGGTCCTCCATTCTGGAGACGTGACCCACCCAGCGCAGCTGGATCTTCAGCAGCGTGGACTCGATGCTGTCGACCTCTGCCATCTCGAGTACTTCGACGTTAGGGATGAAAGCGCTCCAATGGATGTTGAGGATGGAGCGGAGACGACACTGGTGGAAGTGTTCTAGGAGCCGTAGGTGATGCCGGTAGAGGACCCATGATTCGGAGCCGAACAAGAGTGTGGGTATGACAATGGCTCTGTATATGCTAATCTTTGTGAGGTTTTTCAGTTGGTTGTTTTTCCAGACTCTTTTGTGTAGTCTTCCAAAGGCGCTATTTGCCTTGGCGAGTCTGTTGTCTATCTCATTGTCGATCCTTGCATCTGATGAAATGGTGCAGCCGAGATAGGTAAACTGGTTGACAGTTTTGAGTTGTGTGTGCCCGATGGAGATGTGGGGGGGCTGGTAGTCATGGTGGGGAGCTGGCTGATGGAGGACCTCAGTTTTCTTCAGGCTGACTTCCAGGCCAAACATTTTGGCAGTTTCCGCAAAGCAGGACGTCAAGCGCTGAAGAGCTGGCTCTGAATGGGCAACTAAAGCGGCATTGTCTGCAAAGAGTAGTTCACGGACAAGCTTCTCTTGTGTCTTGGTGTGAGCTTGCAGGCGCCTCAGATTGAAGAGACTGCCATCCGTGCGGTACCGGATGTAAACAGCGTCTTCACTGTTGAGGTCTTTCATGGCTTGGTTCAGCATCATGCTGAAGAAGATTGAAAAGAGGGTTGGTGCGAGAACACAGCCTTGCTTCACGCCATTGTTAATGGAGAAGGGTTCAGAGAGCTCATTGCTGTATGTGACCTGACCTTGTTGGTTTTCGTGCAGTTGGATAATCATGTTGAGGAACTTTGGGGGACATCCGATGCGCTCTAGTATTTGCCAAAGCCCTTTCCTGCTCACAGTGTCGAAGGCTTTGGTGAGGTCAACAAAGGTGATGTAGAGTCCTTTGTTTTGTTCTCTGCACTTTTCTTGGAGCTGTCTGAGGGCAAAGACCATGTCAGTAGTTCCTCTGTTTGCGCGAAAGCCGCACTGTGAATCTGGGAGAATATTCTCGGCGACGCTAGGTATTATTCTATTTAGTAGAATCCTAGCGAAGATTTTGCCTGCAATGGAGTGCAGTGTGATTCCCCTGTAGTTTGAGCAGTCTGATTTCTCGCCTTTGTTTTTGTACAGGGTGATGATGGTGGCATCACGAAGGTCCTGAGGCAGTTTTCCTTGGTCCCAACAAAGCTTGAAAAACTCATGCAGTTTGGCATGCAGGGTTTTGCCGCCAGCCTTCCAGACCTCTGGGGGGGATTCCATCCATACCTGCTGCTTTGCCACTTTTCAGTTGTTTGATTGCCTTATATGTCTCATCCTGGGTGAGGACCTCATCCAGCTCTAGCCTTAGGGGCTGTTGAGGGAGCTGGAGCAGGGCGGAATCTTGGAATGAGCGGTTGGTACTGAAAAGAGATTGGAAGTGTTCTGACCATCAGTTGAGGATGGAGATCTTGTCGCTGAGGAGGACTTTGCCGTCTGAGCTGCGCAGCGGGCTTTGGACTTGGGGTGAGGGGCCGTAGACAGCCTTTAGAGCCTCATAGAAACCCCTGAAGTCGCCAATGTCCGCGCTGAGCTGGGTTCCTTTGGCGAGGCTAGTCCACCACTCATTTTGGATCTCCTGGAGTATGCACTGAAGATGGCTGCATGCGCGACGGAAGGCTTGTTTCTTCTCTGGACAGGACGGCTTTGTAAGGTGAGCCTGGTGGACAGCTCGCTTCTTTGCCAGCAGCTCCTGAATTTCCTGGCTGTTTTCGTCGAACCAGTCCTTGTTTTTCCTGGAGGAGAAGCCCAGTACCTCTTCAGTGGATTGCAGTATGGTAGTCTTCAACTGATCCCAGAGGGTTTCAGGGGACGGGTCCGTGAGGCGGGTTGCATCGTCGAGCTTTGCTTTGAGGTTTGCCTGGAAGTTTCCTCTCGCTTCATCTGACTGCAGGTTTCCAACATTGAACCTCTTTCTGGGGGCTTTACTGTTCCTGGGCTTTGGCTTGAATTGAAGGTTGAGCTTGCAGCGAACCAGCCGGTGGTCAGTGTGGCATTCCACGCTGGGCATGACCCTGGTGTGGAGCACATCTCGTTTTTCACTTTCTCGCACCAGGATGTAGTCCAGGAGGTGCCAGTGTTTGGATCGGGGATGCATCCAGGTAGTCTTAAGGCTGTCTCTCTGCTGAAAAAGGGTGTTTGTAATGACAAGCCTCTGTTCTGCGCAGAGCTCCAACAGGAGGCGCCCATTGTCGTTGCACTTGCCGACGCCATGCTTGCCCAGGATTCCTGGCCAGGTTTCTGAGTCTTTACCGACGCGAGCGTTGAAGTCGCCAAGGATTTCAACCTTGTCGGCTGTAGGGGTGCGTTGGATGAGGTTGCGCAGGTCAGTGTAGAACTTGTCCTTTTCTGCTGGTTCCGCCTGGAAGGTTGGAGCATAGACACTGATGAGGGTGATGCAACGCTTGTTTTGAAGGGGGAGTCGCATGGACATGATTCGGTCCGAGTGGCCTGTCGGAAGGTTTTCGAGTTTGGAGGCAATGAAGTTCTTGACTATGAAGCCGACACCAGATAGGCGTCATTCATCCGAAGGCTTTCCAGACCAGTAGAGTGTAAAATACAATACAAATTAGATATATACCCCTTTTTTGGTATGGAAAGTACATATTTCTCAAACCTAGTTTCAGGCAATGAAATCATATATCGGCCACATACCTGTTTTACAAATGATCTTAACTGATAATATACAAATCCAGAATTTCCACTAATACCAAATTTCCTTTGTAATTCCTCAAAAGAACAAAAACATCGTTTAAAAAAAACAATCTGATAAATCTTTTATTCCTTTCCCATTGTTTCAAAGTAATATTGGAGGCTGTAAAAGGAACAAGTTGATTCTTATACAAAGGCAATCGCCCAGACCATTTATTTTTAAGCCCCAATTTATTAAGTTTACTTGTCCATAAATTCAGTAAATGTTTCAATATTGGTACATCATAAGTTCGTAATGAATTTTTATTCCATCGAAACAAAAACTCATTTGGAAATTTTTCTAAAATAACTGCCATTTCTATCTTTGCCCAACTAGGTGGGTCCTCCGTATTCATTAATGCACTAAGAAATTTAAATTGAGCTGCCTCATAATAATATTGAAAATTCAGTAATCTCAAACCTCCAAATTGAAAATCCCACATCAACTTTCTCATTGCTACCCTCAGAAATTTTCCCTTCCATAAAAAATCTCTAACTGCTTTATATAAATCCTTAAAAAAACTTAAAAAAAAAAGAATTGATTGAAACAAATACTGTATCCGATGGAAAATATTCATTTTTATAGTGTTAATCCTCCCCAATAAACCTAAAGGTAAATCCTTCCACCTAATCAAATCAAACTTAATCTTTTTTATTAAAGGAAGATAATTAATTGAATATAAATCTTGATATTCTGTATTAACATTAATTCCTAAATATTTAATTTGTTTAGTCCACTTCAAATTTATAATATTTTTATATATTGAATAATCATCTTTACAAATTGACAAAATTTCACTTTTAGCCCAATTTACCTTATAACCAGATAATTGACCATAATTTTCTAAAGATTCTTGAATTGCTGGTAAAGAAATATCAGGATCCCCCAAATATAATAAAACATCATCAGCAAATAAATTAATCTTATATTCCTCATTCAAAACTCTCATACCCGTAACATTTTCATTTTGATGTATTAATTGTGCCAAAGGTTCAATAACTATGGCAAATAAAGCAGGTGACAATTGACATCCTTGCCTAGTAGACCTTGTTAAATCAAAGGATTCTGAAATCTGCCCATTGGTAGCAACTCTAGCCTTCGGACTATTATATAAAGCCTTTATCAATCCAATAAACGAGGAACCAAAACAAAATTTCTGAAGTACTTTAAATAAAAACTTCCATTCCACTCTATCAAAAGCCTTTTCTGCATCCAACGAAACCACTATTGGATAATTCATTTGAGATTTAGATTTGTTTATCAAAGTTATTAAACGCAAAATATTATCAGACGCATATCTATTTTTTATAAATACTGTTTGTTCTTTATGTATTATTTTAGGTAAATATTGAGCTAATCTATTAGCCATGACTTTAGCTACAATTTTATATTCCACATTTAACAACGATATTGGTCGATAAGAAGAAACCTGTAAAGGAACTTTATCTTTTTTTGGTATAACTGTAATTATAGCATTAGAACAAGATTCAGGTAATTGAAAAGTTTTATAAATTTGCTGTATTACATCCTTATAAATAGAAGATATATCAACATAAAGTTTTATAAAACTCTATAGAAAACCCATCTTCACCAGGTGCCTTTCCATTTGACATATCTCTTATTGCCATTTCAATTTCATTTTCTGTAAAAGATTTATTCAACTCTTGTCTATCTTCTTGATTCAGTTGTGGCAATTTAATATTTTTCAAAAAAGAATCTATTGCATCCTCAGTTACATCTTTACATTCTGAAGTATATAATTTTTTTAATAAAAATTACAAAATTCCTCATTAATTTTTTTTTGTCTAAAAGTAATGCCCAATTTCTTTCTAATTGCTGGTATAATCCTAGATAATTGTTCTTTTTTCAACTGCCATGAAAGGACTTTATGAGCTTTCTCACCCCATGCATAAAACTTGTGTTTAGTTCGATTCATTAAACATTAAAACCGATATTTTTGTAATTCATTATATTTAAATTTTAAATTAGTTAACTGATTCTTTTGCATTTCAGTAGGATTTTTTTGAAATTCTTTTTCAGTAACAGTTATCTTTTTCTCAAAATCTTCAATCTCTCTAATTCTCTCTTTCTTTACTTTAGAAGCATAACTAATAATTTGACCTCATAAAAAAGCTTTCATTGCATCCCATAAAACAAAATGACTAGAAACAGAATTAATATTATTACTAATAAAAACCTCAATTTGTTTTTTTTAAATAACTAATAAATTCTGGTTTTTGTAATCTTTGGCTTGGCTTCGCGGACGAAGATTTATGGAGGGGGTAAAAAGTCCACGTCAGCTGCAGGCTCGTTTGTGGCTGACCAGTCCGATGCGGGACAGGCAGACACGATTGCAGCGGTTGCAAGGGAAAATTGGTTGGTTGGGGTTGGGTGTTGGGTTTTTCCTCCTTTGCCTTTTGTCAGTGAGGTGGGCTCTGCGGTCTTCTTCAAAGGAGGCTGCTGCCCGCCAAACTGTGAGGCGCCAAGATGCACGGTTTGAGGCGTTATCAGCCCACTGGCGGTGGTCAATGTGGCAGGCACCAAGTAATAGCATAGTATTAAATGTCCATCTTGGGGTTCTCTGAACATCTTGCGAACTCTGATATTCTAATAATAGTAATGAATGATCTGAAACCAACCTTGCCTTATAATCCACAGATATAACTCTATCTTGCAAATGCGTTGAAATTAAAAAATAATCAATTCTTGAAAAAGAATTATGGCGTGAAGAGTAAAAAGAAAAATCTTTCTTTTCTTTTCCAATCTTTTTATTATTATTATAATTTATAAACACATACAGTTCAAAGAGATATGAAAAATACATAGTAAATAATGAATTAATACAGAGATATTAAACAATAATATTGCAGAATAAAAATATATAATAAAAAAATTTTTTAGATCAGTTTAGAGTATGAACTATCTCTAAAAAAAATGATATAATTAATAAAAATATATAAAAAAAGAGAGAAAAAAAACCCCAAAAAGGAAGAAAAAACAAATCTGAATTAAAAACTTTAAAAAAACCTACCGATATAGCTAAACCACACCGATCACTCTGATCTCATCTAACAGCCCAATTATCATACATAATCATAAAAAGAAAACAGAGCCAGATCAACTCACCACAAATGAAAATATTGAATAAATGGTCGCCAGGTTAACTCAAACTTAGAAGGGGATTCATAGACAGAGTTTCTAATTTTCTCTAAATTTAAACATAGTATAGTTTGGGTAAACCATTGGAAAACAGTTGGAGGATTAACCTCTTTCCAATTCAATAGTATAGATCTTCTAGCCATTAGTGTAAGAAAAGCAATCATACGATCCGCAGGAAGAGATAAATAAGTCAAATCTATCATAGGTAATCCAAAAATTGCAGTAATGGGATGTGGTTGTAAATCAATATTCAAAACGGTAGATATAATGGAAAAAATTTCCTTCCAATAATTCTGTAAAGAGGGACAATTAATATTAGTTACTTAAGGTATTGGTTGAATTATTCAGAATTATCTCTAAATCCCCATTGGGTAAATTTAGAAATTAAACTGGTACAAAATTTCTCAATTAGTTCTATTTTGGGAGCTGCTCTCCCTTTTACTCTTACTAAACTATATAAACTAATTGATAATCCAATGGCTAAACATACACTACGTATATGGTTTCAATTCCGGAGATTTTTTGGCCTAAGTCATTTTATCTTGGAAACCCCTATTGTACTAAATTTCTTTTTTCATCCCTCTCTAATTGATCAAGCTTATTTACTCTGGAAAGTTAAAGGTATAACATGCTTTTCAGATTTATTCTTAGATAACTCTTTCATGTCATTTGCACAATTATCCATGAAATATGATTTACCTAGATCTCATTTCTTTCGATATTTGCAGATTAGGAGTTTCTTAGTTTCGACTTTACCTTCTTTTCCCAATCGGGAGACTACGACTGTTTTAGAGGATATACTATATTCAAAATTCCCTCCAAAAGGTGTGATATCTAAATTATATAATATAATTACAAAAATAAATTCTGGGACTTTTGGAAAGTTTAAAAATGATCGGGAAACCTTCATATTTCCAATGAAAATTGGAATAAAATTCTGTGACTGGTAAACTCCTCTTCTCTATGTGCAAAACATTCACTGATACAGTTTAAAGTTGTTCATAGAGCTCATATGTCTAAAGATAAACTCCATCGCTTTTATTTTCATATCGATCCTATATGTGATAAATGTCAATTGGAAATAGCTTCCCTTACACATGTTTTGGTCCTGTCCCTCTTTACAAAGAAAAATCTTTCTCTGTAGGATTAAATCTTCGCCAAATATCAACTAAATTCAAATCTGTCATCATGTTAGTCACTTGCACTGCCATTTTAGATTTCTTAATTGCTCTTGGATACTTGTCCAATAAAGGCTCCAATGCCACATTTAAATCTCCCCCAATCATCACATTAGAATTTGCTTGTCCAAGTAATAAAGACATATCCACAACAAAAGCTGTATCCTCAACATTTGGAGCATAAACATCAAGCAAAGTCCAAGCCTCGTTAAAGATTGTACAATTCAATTTTAATAATCTTCCACCATTTTTCTCTTCATTCTGTAACTGAAATGGTAGATTCTTGTGCACCAAAATTGCCACTCCTTTTGCCTTTGAATTAAATGAAGAATAAAAAACTTTTCCAACCCATTCACGTTTAAGTTTCAAATGTTCCTTATCCGTTAAATGAGTTTCCTGCAAAAAAGCCACATCAACTTTTAATTTTTTTAAGTAAGCAAGTACTTTCTTACACTTAATAGGATTATTTAAACCCTGAACATTAAGAGAAGCAAACTTTAATTTAGACATTTCTTACAACAACAGAACAAGAAAAAAAAGAAAAAAAAAACATAAAAGAAAGGAAAAAAAAACCTCCCCTTATCCCCTCTTAAAACTACAACAAAAAAAAGAAATAAAGAAAAATTATTAAAAAAATAATAATAATAAAAAGAAACCACTCCTTAATCCAAAAATAAAAAAAAAAACAGGTAAGAGGTTACGACTACCTCCTCCTGTCTAAACCGCACAATGCGGTAACTCCCACAAAATATTGGGTGTGAGATAACTCACACGTAGCTGACGACTTCTGGAAAATAATGCCCACCCAGTTCCCTCTCCTAACTCCCACTTCACATGAAACTATCATCATTATCTAAATCTTCTTGAAAAAATTTTTTTTAAAATTTAATCAGCTTTGTCACTTCAACCACCATTGCTTCCATTTCTTCTTGAAATTCGGTTCCCGTCTTGCGTCTCCACTCTCTTCGGAGACCGTGGAGGACTACGTCGTTCCTGGAATTGCATAATTGGTAACAGTTGAGCAAAGTCCATAGCTTCTTCAGGATTATCAAAAAATTTTGGTTGATATCCATCCTGAAAAATCTTCAATACTGCAGGGTATCTAAATGTGGCTTTATATCTTTTTTTCCATAACACTTCTTTCACAGGATTAAATTCACATCGTTGAGACATAATTTCCTGACTCAAATCTGGATTAAAAAAAACACGATTGTTCTGGACCATCAAAGGAGATCTGCTTTGTTGAGCATTTCTAATAGCCACACGCAAAATTGTCTCTCTATCATAATAGTTTAGACAACGGACCAGAACAGGTCTTGGATTCTGTCCTGAAAAAGGTTTTCTTCTCAAAGCTCGATGAGCACGTTCCAGTATTTTAACATAACAATTACAGCACGGAAACAGGCCATTAGGCCCTTCTAGTCTGCACCGAACCAAACATCCCTTTCTAGTTCCACCTCCCTGCACAATGCCCATAACCCTCCATCTTCTTCTCATCCATATACCTGTCCAACCTTTTCTTAAATAATACAATTGACTCCGCCGCCACTATTTCTCCCGGAAGATCATTCCACACGGCTACCACTCTCTGAGTAAAGAAGTTCCCCCTCATGTTACCTCTAAACCTCTGCCCCTTAATTCTTAACTCGTCCTCTTGTTTTAATCTTTCCTCCTCTTAACGGAAAACCATCCGGGAACTTATCTTGTCCTAAAACTTGAGGGATCCAATCAATAAAGAATTTTCTTGGATCTGGTCCTTCTATATCTTCTGGCAAACCAATAATTTTTACGTTATTCTGTCTAGACTGATTCTCCAAATAATCAACCTTTTTCACTAAATTTTTATTCTGAATTTTTAAAGTTTCAATTGTTTTATTTACGTCTTGTATTTGGTCTTGTACCTCAACTATACCTTGGTCACAAACATCAAGTCTTTCATTCGTTTCAAGCTTAAAAGCTCCATAATCAACCATCTGTTGAGTATTAATGTCCACCAAGGTATTAAGCTTGGTGTTAACTTGAACCAAAGATTTACCTAACTCTTTGATTGAAGAAGATAACTTAAATTCAAGATTCTTAATAAACATATCAACAGGAATAGATTCAGGCAAAATAGGATCCTGCTGTTTCTGAATAACCAGAGGGTCTTCTAATCCTTCCCTTAGTTTAACTGCTTTCCTTGCAGTCTGACTCCGTGTAGAAACCCCTGCCACAACCTCCTCAGCAATATCAGAAGACTGGTATTCAGGGTTATCCTTAACCCATATTACATCAAGAGCCTTCATTACATCGAGATCTATTGAAGTCTTCATAACTGGTGGTGCATTTCGCAGAGCGACCGCTACATCGATCGGTGGACTTCTCTTTAATGTCGGGTCTTCAGCTGGCAGCATCCCAGCTGTTTTAGCTGTCAAAAGTTCAGTGACAGCGCTCATAGCAGGCGTTGATTGAAATACACGTGCCTGGCTAGCCCTTTGTTCCAAAGGCTGCCAGGCGCCATCTTTAAAGAGTCCTACCGGTACAGAGCGGAGCTCCTTTGTCGAATCCTGCACTTCTCCTCTTGGATCCATTTCACGCTGAGTCCTGGCTTCTTGTAAACAGGTAGGCTCAGATAACTTTGGGAAATGTAATTTCTTAGCTATTTGTTGCTGTTTTCTTTTACTTTTTTTCAGCAATTGTACCATTAGAAGCTAGTTTAACACCTCTAACTACTTATAAACTTTTTAAAAAGTTTCAACGGGCACTTATAGACAAAACAATAACACAGTCAGGAGAGGTCTGGAAGGCACGTCTGTTCCTTACGCCATCTTGCCACGCCCCCCGATAACAAGCATTCTGATGCATCTTTGCTGTTCAGGTCTTCTAGGGCTTTGTGTAGTCAGTGTGATGGCATCTGCTGTAGACCTGTTGGTACGATAGGCGAACTGGAACATATCCTTGTCGCTGCTAAGACAGGAATTGATATTCTTCAACACCAGCCTTTCAAAACACTTCATCACTGTTGATATAAGAGTCATTTTGGCAGGTTGCTACACTCTTCTTGGACACTGGTATGATTGATGCCTGTTTGAAACAGATGGGTACCACACCTTGCTGGAGTGAGTTTTTTAAAATTAAATTTAAATTTAGACATACAGCATGGTAATGGGCCATTTAACACCCAATTAACCTCAACCCTGGTAAATTTCAAATGGTGGGAGGAAACTGGCACCCCCGGAGAAAACCCACATAGACATGGGGAGAATGTACAAACTCCTTACAGACAGCTGACGCCATAAAGACATTGTGGCCACTGTTGTGCCAACCGTGCTAAAAAATATCCATGAACATATTGGTAAATTGGTCAGCACAGATTTTTAATACCCGACCAAGTATTCCATCTGGGCTGAATACTTTACTCAGATTCACTCTTCCGAAGGCAGCACGTATGTCATCCTCAGATTTGGACAGGATGGGATCATCTGGGGACTGGTGGTGTGGAGGGGTGGTTTTTCACTGTTATATTGGTCAAATTGGGCATAGACGGTATTGAGTTCCTCTGGGAGTGAAGCTTTTCTGTCTGCTTTTTCTTCACCAGATTTAGCCCCTTATACTTCATCATTGATTAAGCTTTTTGACATTCAGCCCATAGCTCTTAATTTGCTTAAAATTTAAAATCTAACAATCTCTGATTCTTTAATATTAAAAATTTCTCCATCCAGGGACACCAAGAGGAAGTTTCTTTCCTTGCAGCCATTGTAACCACATTGCATCCATGTTATTTGGAGCCAATCCAAGATCAGAATAAAGTGCCTAGCCTTGCGGAGAGGTCCAAAGTCCAGACACCAGATTCATTCTGTACTAAATATGCTTGGCAAGCACAGATGTTACAATTTCAGAATGATTGAGGCTGGAGCCAATGCAAAGTAAGATTGGGGTGTCATTACTTGTGAAGCAAGATGCAAATAGGCAGCTGACGCACTGCCACGTGACTTCTGATGGATGCCCACTTATTGATGTTGCCTTTGAACTTTGGCTGCATCATTATGCAGCTGTTATGCCTGACGTGTGCCCTGGTTGATGTGACTCACCCCTTTGTGGCCAAACTGCTGTGGAGTGAACACAGCAGAAGTCTCGGCCTGAAGTCGATCCAAGTGGAGCTTCTATTTCATTCAGGGACTTTGAAAGGTGATAAGCATCTCTTGTCAAATGAGGGCAAAATAGGTATGTGATTAGACTAATTAGACAGGTGTCCAGCCTGTTTGGGATCTAAGCTGTTACTCATTAATTTTTGTGGCATTTCTATTGGTTTGGATAAGCAAATGCAAATACCCCCTCAAGTTGTTGCTGGCTGAAATATGAACATTATCCCCTTTCTCCCCACACTGGTAAAGAGGTGACTGATTTTTAAAAAAAGTGTGGCAACTTAGACGTGCCCCTGAAAAGTGACTCAAGAACATAAGAAATGAAAATCAATCCTTCAAAATCTAATCCTAAATAATTTGCTCATTTTAATCAGACAGGTATGGAATAATAGAGGTCTTGGCATTTGCAGTTTAATTCAAATGCATTGCAGTAAACCACTCATTATGAATTCTTTGTAATAGTATATAGAGAAAAAAAATAGCATGTATTGTCTATATTATTGTAGGCTGCCTTGCAAAAAGGAGCTTTATCCATCTAATTATATTGCTCAACAGAGATTACTGGTCGCAGAACTTTAATTCCCTGTAGAAACCATTATTTTCATACAGATGGTTAATGAAATATGAGTCTCATCAGTGTTAATGCTTACAGTTGATTTTACATTGTGTGAATTGTAATTTCCATATAACGATGATTGCGCCCTTTCTCAGCTAAGTATTTCTTTGTGTTTGGCATAAAATGACAAGCAAAATTTGTTTAACAGGAACAAAAGTATTGGGTCAATCCGCGTTAATGATGGTATAATTGGGCCAAATTTTTGATAAATTACCCTGTAACTCACTCTTTGCAATTCTAATTTGAATAAAATATTAAGCGTGGAGATTCAAAAATGCTTTGAGATTCAAAGAGAATCTCTTGGGACAATAAGAAACAGATGGTCAAGGGTTCATAAAAACCGATAGGTGCAGCTGTCATCCAACAAGAATTTATATCAATATTAACATCTTGGTTCCTTTAGGCCGGTTCTTAAATGTTAACACAATAGGGGTGGATTTAAAAAAAAATTTCCAACAATGACATTTCCTGCTTGTCACTGACAAATCCAGCAAAGGGAGTTCAGTGCCATTGGCAGTAATGACATCCTTCTTCATAATCCTACTGCAATGAAGGGAAAATAAATATGGTTTTAGGTACACACAATCGCTAGTCGTCTCCAGAATGGAGGACCATCGCCTTCCCAAGATCGTGTTCTATGGCGAGCTCTCCACTGGCCACCGAGACAGAGGTGCACCAAAGAAGAGGTACAAGGACCGCCTAAAGAAAGCTCTTGGTGCCTGCCACATTGACCACCGCCATTGGGCTGATATCGCCTCAAACCGTGCAACTTGGCGCCTCACAGTTCGGCGGGCAGCAACCTCCTCTGAAGAAGACCGCAGAGCCCACCTCACTGACAAAAGACAAAGGAGGAAAAACCCAACACCCAACCCCAACCCACCAATTTTCCCTTGCAACCGCTGCAACCATGTCTGCCTGTCCCGCATCGGACTTGTCAGCCACAAATGAGCCTGCAGCTGACGTGGACATTACCCCTCCATAAATCTTCGTCCACAAAGCCAAGCCAAAGAAGAATGGGTAGCAACAGAGAAATTTCAAAATGAGGGGAAAAAATTTAAATGATCTTTATGGAATCATATGGCTTTGGAATTAAGAGGAAGAGAAGGAGTTTCTATGCACTTTGAGAGAGTTTTCCAACCTTTTTAATTGTTTTTCACCATAAACAGCTATCTCTAAAAAAAAACAGCAGATGCCAGAAATCTTAAATAAAGGCAGAAAAAAGTTGGAACTACTTAGCTTTGGTGAAAGTTTCAGGGGGAAGATCTTTGTCGGACATTAACCATTTTCTATTATTTTTCCTTTGCCATTAAAATAGGTGTTTATGGAGTAAATTAAGGAGCATCGACAATACTACCCTCTTTTTTTTGTACTCTTAAGCATTTTGCTGACTTTGAGTACTGCCAAGATTGCAAGGTGTGGTGGCATACAATTCTGCTGCCACAGTTTGACCACATCAACTATGGCCAATGGATACTCACTTGCAGGGGGTGCAGTGCTGCAGGAGTTCACTTTGGCACCTCAGGGGCAGCTCCGGCACCTCATTGTCACCATTTTTGGAGAGCTCCTGCAACTAAAAAATTAGCACTGCGTCTCTGCTCCCTTGGCACAAGGGTACTGACTTCTTATATAGAGGAGAATGGGCTTGTGGTTGAGCTGGTATATCAGGCAGGAATTGCCTTGAAAAGTTTTCAAATGTGCAGTGTAGAGTGAACTGCGATTCACTAGTAGGGTGTTGTGCTGATGGTTGACCATCCCCCCCCTCCCCCCAGCTCTGCCCCATCTGCTCACATATAACCCTGGTCTCCCACCTAAACCCCAGAACCCTTCTGAACGCTACTGTGAGAGCCTACCCATAGTTATAAGCTAATAAAAGCATTTGTTCTCCCACCTGCTGTGAGAGCTTTTATTCGCGCTACAATTTTATTAGCTTATTTCCTAAATGATGGAAGTGCTACTCAAGCCTGGTATGCTACTGATAGACCCTCCGTCCCCAACACAGCTGAGGAGTTCACTTACTGACTAGACTGCTTCTAGGCCTACTTGATCGTGACCAGAGACGTCTTCCACATTGATGAACTCAGGAGGTCTGCACTTGTTTCAAGGGTAGGAATGAAAGGGTATACAGTCATCAGTGCTGCTCTACATGTGATTCTGCCATCGAGGCATTGAAGATTCGGTACCTGAAGTCGCAAAACGAGGTCCTAGCAAGGCACTGACTCACTCGATGTCACCAAAGGCCAGGTGAGACTATCGATGACTACCTGCTGGATCTGTGGACATTTGCCAAGAAGTGCAGGTACGAAGTGGCTATGGGTACATCTGGGACACATCTGGGACACTCTAGTTGCAGGAGTCCACTCAAGGTACATGAGGCAGCAACTACTTAAGTCGTGTCTAGTCACATTGAACTGGCCAAATCGTAGGAATAGGCCAAGCTCGAGAAAATTGTATTTCTATCGCCCTGCAAAGGCGCACCTGATCAAGTCATCCATCACCTTCAAATGGCTCAGTGTTGATTTTAAGGGACCTCTCCCCTTGACGAATGGGAACACCTTCTTCCTCTTTGTCATTGACATTCACGTTCACCATTCTATGTCCAGACACGTCCACTTCATCAGTCATAAAGGCTCTAGACTTCATTTTCGTCCTGTTCAGGTATCCCAGCTATATTCATAGCTACCAGGGCTCATCCTTTATGAGTGACGAGCTACGTCAGTGACTGCTGGCGAGCGGCATCGCATCCAGCAGGACTACTAGGTACAACCCCTGGGTGAACAGGCAGGTTGAAAAGGAGAATGCCACAGTCTTCAAGGCTGTCAAACTGGCCCTGAAGTCAAAAAGGCCTTACAAACTCATGCTGGCAGGAAGTCCTTCCTGTGGCACTCCATTCCATCTGGTCGCTACTATACATTGCGACCAATGCTACTCCTCATAAGCTCCTATTCAATTTTGAAAGAAGGTCGGCATCTGGAACCACACTCCCAACCTGGCTTACCACTCCTAGTCCAGTCCTTCTCAGGAAGCACGTGAGCCAATCCCATGTTCGCCTATGTGGAGTAACCGGATGGCAGAGAGGACACCGTTCCATCAGGGACCTAGTACCTGCCTCAAGTGCCCTGCGAGCCATGGAGCTAATTCTCACCACCCCCCAATCAGGGCCTCAAGGGATCTGGTTCAGGAGGAAAGTGCATCCCCCTCCACTGTTGAACTGGAGACGCAGCCTTCCTCTCCTCTCCCATCAGGGGACCAGGAAACCCAAGGAGTCCAAAGCCCCCCCCCCCCCCCCCCCCCGTGCTAAGCCACTCCACTAGGATCTCCAGACTCCCGGAGTGCTAAAATTTGTAAATTTGTAAATAACTATATTTTTCATCCTTTTTTCTGAGCCCATGTTCTCTGTCTTCATTCACAGACCCTAAATTCTACAGGAAGGGGTAAATGCAGTGAACTGGGATTCACTGGTAGGGTGTTGTGAAGATGGCTGGTCCCACCTCCCGGCTCCTCCCCCACATATATCCCTGGTTTCCTACCTAAACCCAGAACATTTCTGAACACTACTGTGAGACCCTACCCATAGTTATAAGTTAATAAGACCATTTGTTCTCCCTCCAGTCGTGAGAGCTTTTATTCTCGCTATACAGTGGAATTCCCTTTCGAATATATAGAGTTGGTACAAAAATGTAAGTGGAGAGGGCCTCCTTATTTCTCTTCAGTCTGTGATAGTTAAGTGCCCTAAGGATATGTTTAACAGACTGTAACGTAATTTACTGAGAATCTGTTTGGCTAGATATTCCTCATTGTGGTTTTCTTCAACTTTTGATGTACATACAGTCAACTAGCCTTCACCAACTTAGTTAGCATTGATACCTCCAAATTACTCCTAGTACTCGTGTCCTTGTTTCACACAGAACTGTAATTGGGTCATTTCAACAGGAAGACCTGCTTGTTTATCAGATGATATTTGGCAGAAGGTTTTCTTGTACTTGTTTAACACCTGGACACAAGTTCTGATGAAGTCAAGAGAGATAGTTGAAAGCTTCCAGGAAGACATTAATTCTGACTAGTATTTTGTAAAGAAACACAAGATTAATTGCATTGATTAAATTCATAAGTAATTTTAATCATGACCACTTCTCTGTATGATTGCTTATTGTGAAGTAAAAGAGTTTAACGATTTATATTTCACCAGTTTTCCAATTGTTATTTTATTGCACCTTCAGACAGATTAGAGAGGCATATTGCAAAAGTGATAGATGCAAATTCACAATGGTACCGACAGTTAACTATTGTAATCACTGATTACAGTATCCTATCTTGAGATAAAAGGCAGAACAAATTCAGGCCCCGGTTCTAGAATTTCTAGCATTGTTGCATTTGTGGCAGACCATAAACTGGAATATGAGATGCAGGTGGAAACAAAGTGAAGAAAATGACAAATAAACGCGAACAGTCATGGAAGCATTGAAAAGGTAAAAGCACCAAAACAGAAACAAAGTAAAGAGTACAGAAGATCTAAGATGCACTGAGAAAAAAGTGAAACATATGGAGTCAGTGAAGTAGAGAAATGGGCAGATAAAGAATGTGGCTAAGAGAAAATGAATGCATTGAGGATGTCAGCAGAGGTCCATGAGAGACATGCAGAGAAAGAAAGGGAAAAAGAGGTGAAAACAACAAAGGAGAAAGAATGGATTAAAAAAAATTGATAGCAAACACACAGGAGATTGACTACATTTACCCTTCCCCCAACACTACTCAGAATAACCTTTGTTGTCTGGTGAATATAATGATGGTCCCTTAGGGAAATGAAATGTGCAACATTTTAATGCAGTCTACAATAAAAGATAATAACCAAATGAAAAGCAAGCCAAGAATACTTCTTTATCAGGAATGGTGAAAAAAAAATCCTTCCTGGAAGGCTGAAACCTTGATTGTTTTGTTTTGAAATAGTGTGAAAATGGTCCCCGCAGAGCTTAATTTTCCTGAAATTAATAATCAGCTGGGTAATGGAGATTATTCTCCAGGAGTGACTGATGTTTTCATTTTCCTCTGGAGTGACAAATGACTGAATCAGGCTGCAGTTATGACTGATATCACTGTCTAATGCTGGTCATTTTCTGTGAAACCTCTAAATTCTCTCTGTTGATTCAGGGTTGTTTCTGAACAAAAGCCACTCTATGGCCTTGTGTAACAATGTAATCTCTGAGCATTCTCTGCTCCCTAACAGGCAATTTTGTAACTTGATACAGAGTGAAATGTGTACACATTCCTTGTCTCGTGCAGCCTCGGCCCTCTTTTTGTACACTGTCCTGATGTGAGTTGTTTTCCTTTCTCTTGAGATTCTGTGCTCCTCCAAAATTGGCCTCACATGCATGCCTAATTTTGGCCACTCTAACTTGGGTTAGAGTGCTTGGGTTTCCTGTGAGACAAGGTGTGAATGTTTTACCTGAGCAGCCATTCCCAATTTTCCTGGGATGCAAGTTCAGGTTCTACTTCTGTTGGAGGGTGAGATAATGTGGGGAGGCAAAGCCCAGGTTATCATTCGGAAACAAACAGCGCCATGGGCACAAATAAATTCAGGAAAAGCTGGAAATACTCAGCACCAACCTCAAACATTAACCCTGTTATCCCTGCACAGGTGCTACCTGGCCAGCTGAGTGTCTCCAGCATTTTCCAATTTCAATTCCGCTTTGGAGGAGAGGGTTAACACAATGCTATCACAGCCATAGCAGCCTGGATTGGAATGTGTTGCTGTTTGTAAGGAGTTTATACATTCTTCCACGTCCACGTGTGTTTCCTCCAGTTTCCTTCCATGTTCCAAATATGTGTGAGGTTAGTAGGTTAATTGGTCACATAGGTGTAAATGGGCCAGACGGTCTGTTACCATACTGGATCTCTGATTTAAAATATAATTTTAAAATTACATTATATTTCAAATCTCCATTTTTTCTTGGGGCTGAGTACTCTTTACTCATTCCATACTGTGAAACATTGGTTATGGGAATCACTGGCATCTGTTCCTTAGGGGGTGCCAGGCACAGACTTGTGCCCACAACACCAGCATTTAGGTGAATGACAATTATATATCACTTAGTTTCAATTGTATGGATGATAATCTGTCACAATGCAGCAAATATGGGGGTTAGGGATGGTTCATGAAAATCCAAGGATGTAACTTATGAAAGTGAAGTTACGTCATTCTGCTTTGCTGCTGGCTGTGGAGGTGGCAGGACAAAAGAAGATGGGGTTGATCAGGCAGTGTGGCCATATCCTGCATCTGCAGCAGATGCACACATTGCCCTTGCTATCAGACCTTGATCTGGCAATTGGAAAGGCAAATTAATTTCAGCTCTTTTTTAATACTGAAAACACATTGAATTAGGAAACAAAAAATGATCTGATATTTTGAAGGAAACCAGCTTGTGACCCTGGTGGAATGGTCAGAGGAAGGAAATATAAACCCCTTTTACAATGGTATCCCACTAAATTGGCCATTCAGTGTCCTGGGTTAGGAATGGCATTTCTGCTGTTCACACTTGACCACTCTCAACTGGGACACTGCATGTGTTAACACTTGCAAGGTGTCATCTCCGGGGGAGGGGGGGGGTTAGGTCTATTCTACCTTCTACCAGTGACATCATGACCATCGAGTGATGGTGGACCTGCCCTAAATCCTGATCAATGTGTTATTTATGATCTTATATTTGAACAAAATTAATCATGCCTAATTATAACATAATTAAGCTTTATGTGCCCTTCAGCCCCTGTTGTTGTTGTTCTGACTGATATAAACCATTAAAAAGGATCATGATAAGCAATAAATAGCAACAGGGGACAATTTTTAAACTGCATGGGAAAGTTCGTAGCACTATCGCGCAGTTTATACAGCGTAGAATAGTTGGAAACTCTATTGTGCACAATTTGTAAATACCATCGGGAGAAAGCGATGGTAGACCTGCCCTCCCAGAATGCCATCTGGCAGAGAAAGGGCTGTATGCATGGCTGGATGCTTGGAGCACTCATGGATGGGATTCTCTGCTACAAGGTATTTTGGGAAGTTAGGTCTGCCTTTGCTTTTCCCATGGTCTTTATAAATTGTGCGCTGTAATGCTCCCAACTTTCCTAAGCTGTTTAAAAATTGTCCACTATTGATATTTATTGCTATTTATTTTCTCTCCCCCCCCTCTCTCTCTCTTCCTGCTCTCTCCATTGCCATTCCCATGGCAACATTTATACCTTAATTTTAATATTTTCTTCCTTCACGTTCCTGCACTCGTGCAAAAAATTAGGTCATTTCTATCTCAGAATTCAATTGCCCATTCTACACTTGCCTGATTGCAATGCTGGCATCTGCAGATTGTACTAGAGGTCGAGGCAGTCAATCCCTGGCATGAGATGACGTTATCTCACACCGGTATTGAGAAGATTTTCATTTCACACTTTTTAGGCCAATTGGCCATTAATTCCTGGGACCACTTGCATGTGTGAAAAGGGCTGTAGATTTATTTTTTATGAAGGAACATGTAATAAAATTGTCAGTAATTCTGGGTGAATATGCTCAGAGTCAGCCTGTGTTCCACCTATTTTCTTAATCCCTGGTTGCCATTGTGTGGAATCATACCAATCCTATATAAAAAAAAAAAGGGTGCCTGTGAAAATTGTTGTAGATATGATCAAATCTATTTAAATGTTAAATATAGATATTCTTTGGCTTGGCTTCGCGGACGAAGATTTATGGAGGGGGTAAAAAGTCCACGTCAGCTGCAGGCTCGTTTGTGGCTGACAAGTCCGATGCGGGACAGGCAGACACGATTGCAGCGGTTGCAAGGGAAAATTGGTTGGTTGGGGTTGGGTGTTGGGTTTTTCCTCCTTTGCCTTTTGTCAGTGAGGTGGGCTCTGCGGTCTTCTTCAAAGGAGGTTGCTGCCCGCCAAACTGTGAGGCGCCAAGATGCACGGTTTGAGGCGTTATCAGCCCACTGGCGGTGGTCAATGTGGCAGGCACCAAGAGATTTCTTTAGGCAGTCCTTGTACCTTTTCTTTGGTGCACCTCTGTCACGGTGGCCAGTGGAGAGCTCGCCATATAACACGATCTTGGGAAGGCGATGGTCCTCCATTCTGGAGACGTGACCCATCCAGCGCAGCTGGATCTTCAGCAGCGTGGACTCGATGCTGTCGACCTCTGCCATCTCGAGTACTTCGACGTTAGGGGTGTAAGCGCTCCAATGGATGTTGAGGATGGAGCGGAGACAACGCTGGTGGAAGCGTTCTAGGAGCTGTAGGTGGTGCCGGTAGAGGACCCATGATTCGGAGCCGAACAGGAGTGTGGGTATGACAACGGCTCTGTATACGCTTATCTTTGTGAGGTTTTTCAGTTGGTTGTTTTTCCAGACTCTTTTGTGTAGTCTTCCAAAGGCGCTATTTGCCTTGGCGAGTCTGTTGTCTATCTCATTGTCCATTTTGGCCCATGATTCCATCCTCCTAAAGTTACACCCGATTAACCTACACCCCGGTACATTTTGAACAGTGGGAGGAAACTGGAGTCCCTAGGGAAACCCAGGCAGACACAAAGAGAACGTACAAACACCTTAAAGACAACACAGGATTCGAACCCTGGTCCTGATCTCTGGTGCTATAAAGGCATTGCACTAATCACTACGCCAACTGTACTGCCCCTCAATTAATCCAGCCTAATTCCATCTGCTCATTTAAAATGAGGAATTCAGTCTGTAAGCCATTTTATTTGAAATGCAAGCGAAGTGGATTTTACAAATATTGTGATGCAACCTGCTTCCATTTTTACACACATGCTGACTGAACACTTTATCCTTAAACCTATTAGGTAAATCAGTATAATTTGCATAAAAACAAATGAGAGATGAGGATAAATGAGTGACCTTTGGTTTCCAATTCCAGCAATCCATTACTGCATCTTATTTTCTCTCTCACCCTCTAGTGAAAACAAGTGAAAGGTAACAGCCTATGCACCTCAGTATTAACTGAGAGTTTTATAATGTGCAGCATTGCTTTCTGAGGGAGTTCAGTTGTGGCTAAAAGCTAACTATATTGCCAAAAGCACTATTACTTATACTTTTACATTTTCAGCTGTTGAAAATTAACACTTCCGCAACTATTGCTAAGTAGTGGTTTAGCTGGATTGTTGTGATTCATAGTAGCAGCTGAGACAAAATAGTGGAAAAATGGAAATAGTGGAGCAGACAAGCATTTCGCCATATCCCCATGCAGACTATTCTCCCTATTATCTCAAGGAGATCCATTAGCTGCTCATTTCCTGTCTGCTGCTTAGAAGTACCAGCATGCCTATTCACAACAGAATATCCTACCAACTGCCCTCCTTCCTAATGGTCTCTCATGCCACCTTGTGAAGGTCTTGAGATCCCTAAACAGCAGTTGTGATGGTTCCAAAAATCAACTAATAAAGCTTTGAAATGCTGCAAACGGTGTCCAGGAACTTTCCCCTGAAACTTCTGCAGGCTCTTGCTGGGCACATGTTAGAGACTCCTCATCAAATCCAGAAAGTTCCCAAAGAAGCAAATTAGTCTTGCCTTGGTCCCAGGTGAGAAAGCAGCAATTATTGTCTGGAGGGCCTTTCTGAATCTTTAGATGCCCCAGTGGAGGGCTCCTGCTTCCACAGTGAAAATCTTGCTGCAGTACCACCTGACCTTCCCCTCTGTAGCAATACAAAGCCTCCAGGTGGTGAGAATCAGATAAGGAACTGGGCACATAAGAGTAAATGACCTCAACTCCAATGACAGGAGCGATTTATAAGGGATAAAAGAATGACTTCAAAGTTCGCATTTTAAATATGAATAAGGACAAGAAGGAGGGCATGAAAGTGGAGTGAGCTGACAAGTTAGATTAAGAGTTCAGTTAATTGAGATGCAGTGGCAGATATTTAAGGGGATCTTTCAGAGAAAAGAAATCCAAAGAAAGACCTCCATCTGTAACTAACTAAATGTTAGAGACATAAATAAACAAAAAGACATATTATTGAACCAAGATTGGAAAGAACATAAATAAAGCAAATAATAACCAGAATAAGGGAAACAATGGAGAACAAAGTAAATCCAGCCAGAAATATCCCAACAGATGATCAGTGTTTTGATTAATATTAACAAAAACATAAATCAAGTAAATGGTGGTGCTGTGAGAAATGAATTTGGGGAATTGATATTGAAAACCAAGGAAGAAGAAAATTAATTTAAAAAAAGATATTTTACATTAGACTTCATGTTAGAGGTGTTATGAGCCCAGAGGATCCCAAAACCCAGCAGCAATAGATATTGACCAAGACAAATGGTTACTTAAACAAAAGTTGCTTTTAATAATCTTTAAACATGAAAACAGAATCACACATTAACTTATCACTATTAACTTACTTAACCTAATTTAACTCCCTTCTAATTCTAAGCGCACATGTATGTAATATGTATGTAAGTTCAGAAAAGTTCTTTGATTCACAATCCAAATCTCACTTCTCATTCCTCCAAGTTTACTGGTTGCAGGCAATTCTTACACTGTGCACAGAATCTAACAGGCTTTGGTGCTTGAAAGGTAAATGGTTACTGCTCTCGTTGACTTACAGAGAGAGATTTGTTGTACGATGGACACCCAGCCACTTCAGTGTCTTGATGAAGAAACTTGTTCCCTCAGGGTTCTCTAGATGATAACCTCTTTCTTTCAGGTCATCTCAGAGTTCCTTTTTGCTTCTCTTATTTATTAGACAGCCAGTCCTCTCCTATTGCATGAACCACAAGGGCTAAGAAATAAGAACTCACAACCCATCTTCCAAATGGGGTTTTCCACAAGCTTGCCAGCTTGTCCTCAGTCCTACCTGCTGTTGCTGACTGAGTCACTGTAGAACTGATCTCTGTGTGTGTCTCTCTCTGAGAGAAAGCCTGTTTGACTCTCTCTGCTTGAAAAACCTTATTACCCTCCTAGAACCAAGTTCCAATCCAGACAGAAGGTGGCTCCAACAAATTCTTTCATCTATTGCCTTTTTGTAAACAACAATTAGTGAAGTCTCCTGGGCACTCTCCAAAGCTCCTGCAAAGGCTGTGGGGCTGATATGTCTAGCATTAGCAGAGCTCCAATACTTCAAACAAGATCTATTTTAAAGTGTTTGCATGTGACCCACACTAACAAACCTTGCCCCAATTTATCTCCCAAAAACATATCCATATTCTATCACAGAGAAAATAAATCCATTTGCTGTAAATGGTGAATTTGTTGATTCAAAGAGAGGTAGGAAAGTAAGTTGTGAAAAGGACATATGGAGGCCATAAAGGATATGAACGGGGGTCAGTGAAATTGTAGGAGAAATCCTGTGGAGCACGCTGGGAATCAGAATTAAAAACAGAAGATGCTGCAAATACTTCACAGGTCAGGATGTCTCAGTGGGAATAGCAAGAGAGTTAACAGTTCAGGCTGAAGATCCTTTGTCAGAGCTAAGAAAGAGAGAAAAAAAGTTCATTAAACTGCACAGAGAGTGGGGAAAGGGATGTATCTAATAGGGTAAAACAACATTTATCTGGCCAGTGAGTGAATGGGAGCAGTTAGAGAGTGAGAACATGGACAAAAGACCGGGGGCTTGTGATATACAGCAACACATAAATTGCTGGAGGTATGCAGCTGGGCAGGCAGCATCTACAGAGGCAAAAAATGATCAAGGTTTTGGGCTGAAATCCTTCATCAGGAATTGCAAGTAATACGTTCAAATAAAAGGGTGGGGCTGGGGGAGGGGTGCATTGGCCTTTTGCCTTCCATCGATGCGCCTGACCCGGTGAGTTCCTTTAGCATTTTGTGCGCTGCTTCAGTTTTCCAGCATCTACAGTCTCTCTAGTTTCTCACTGTTGTGTAATGGCAAGCAGGAAGACATGCCTGGATGGGTTTGTCATTCCCAGAGAGAAAACCGTGGGAGAAAATATTCAATAAACAAGTTGAGTCAATGTAACAGACAGAGAACCAATACAGACAGAAACCAAAGTAACAAGTTTCCTATGTCCCACTTCCAGTTATGATGAATGGGCTTCGACTGAAATTTTAAATGTTTCCCTTCTCATCTGCTGAGTATTTCCAACATTTTCTGATTTTGTTTATGAATGTATTATGTTAGTGAGCAAAGATCAGGCAAATGGAGTATTATGTGGATAAATGTTAAATTGTTCCTCTTGAAAAAGTTAAAAAAAAATTATCTAATATGTTGAGATAGTGATCTGAAATGCTGAGAGATGCAAGTGTCCTTGTCTAAGATTTATCAAGGGCAAATTTGCAGGTACAGCAAATAACTAATATTAGCACCGATAATGAATGGAATTCAAGTCAAGTTTATTGTCATCTGATTGCAAAACTACAACCTGACGAAACAGCGTCCTCCGGTCCTCAGTGTAAAACATGGAGACACACAACCAGATGGTACACATACAGACAAACAATGCACAACAAGGAGAGTAAGGATAAAATGAGGGTAAGTATAAGGGAGCGGCCAGCAAGGAGTGACTGGCAGTGAGTGAGTGGCACAGTGAAGGAGTGGGTCTTTGAGGCTTTGGCTCGTGAGGCTTTGGCAAGTAAAGGCTGAGGACGAGCATGCTAGACGAAAGGCAAGACATTCACAGTTAATTTAATATATATCTGTTTATTTTTTACTTTGTAAGGTGTGAGGAGAAGGAGGAAGGATGAGTGTGAGGGCAGTGTCACACGTGGGAAGTCATGGAGTCTTCACATCTCCCGGACATCCACGTGTGCACAAAGTGGGCTGAGCTGCAGCATCTAAGGGACCGAGTCAGGGAACTTGAGCTGCAGCTCGTTGACCTCTCTCTGGTTAGTGAGGCCATCATGGATAAGAAGTGTGGCCTAAAGGACTGGGTCAAGGAACTTGAGCTGAAGCTCGATGACTTTGCTCCGGTTAGGGAGAACGAGGTTATTGTAGACAAGAGCTACAGGAAGGTGGTCCCACAGGGACCACGGGAGGAGGGGCAGTGGGTTACCATTAGGAGGAGGAAAGGGAGGGGTCAGATTCATGTGCAAGCACCCGAGTCTGTAATCTTCAGAAATCGGTACTCCACCTTGAGTTCTGAGGAGGGGGATAGTCAGACTATGGTGGGCAGAGGTGTGGTGTCAACCTCTGTGACCCAGAAAGGTAGGGATAGAAGGAAAAGGGCAATAGTTATTGGGGATTCAATGGTTAGGAGGACAGACAGAGGTTTTTGTGGACGTGATAAGGAAAACCGAATGGTGGTTTGCCTCCCTGGTGCCAGGGTCCGGGATGTGACTATGCTCGTGAAAGCGGAGGGTGAGGACCCTGAGGTTGTGGTTCATGTTGGTACCAATGATGTTGGAAGGAAGGAGGAAGTGGTTCTGCAGAATGAGTATAGGGAGCTGTGTATTGCTTCCTGTGTTACGTGACAGTGAGGGCAGAAATAGAGTTAGGTGGAGGTTAAATGTGTGGCTAAAGGGGTGGAGTAAGAGAGAGGGTTTCAAGTTCTTGGACCACTGGGACCTTTTTTGGGGAAGATGGGACGTGTACCGTAATGATGGGTTATATCTTAATCCCAGAGGGACCAGTCTCCTGGCGGGGGCATTTGCTAGGGCTGTCGGGGGGAGGGGGGGGGTTTAAATTAGTATGGTTGGGGACAGGGTTTCAAGTTAGGCAGGACAGCAGGGTGAGGGTTAGTAGGCTAAGGAAAGAAACAAGTTTGAATAATTTGAGGGAGGAGAAGCAGGAAGTAGTAAAAAGATGTTGTAGTGAAAATTGTGAGAATGGAAGAGAGGAGGATATGCAGAAGGTAGGATGTAGGAGATCCCTGAGATGTATTTATTTTAATGCGAGGAGCGTAGTAAGGAAGCTGGATAAGCTAAAGGTGTGGATTGACATGTGGCATTATGAATTTGTGGCCATTAGCGAGACATTGTTGAAGGAAGGTTGTGACTGGCAGTTGATTGTTGATGGATTAAGAGGAGGAGGTGTGGCATTACTTGTCAGGGAGGATATTGCAGCAGTGCTGAGGCAAGGTAGACTGGAGGTCTCGTCGAGGGAGGCAATGTAGGTAGAGCTGAAAAATAAGAAGGGTGAGGTTACTATTATGGGGGTATATTATAGGCCTCCAACTGGGGAAAGGGAACTAGAAGAGCAAATGTGCAAAGAAATAGGTGAGATGTGCAAAAGAAATAGGGTGATGTTGGTTGGGGATTTCAATTTACCAAACATAGATTGGGAAACGCAGTCAGTAAAAGGGCAGGATGTTCTCCCCAACGCTTACCTCCATCACCTGCCCATTGCATTCCCAAACAACAGATCTAACACTGCTCCCCCTCTAGTTGGCATCTCAACATGTTGCTGGAAAAAGCAATCCTGAACACAATGCTCTGGTTTCCTCCCACTCTCCAAAATTGTATGGAATTTGGGGTTAATTGAGTGTAACTGGGTGACATGGGTTTCAGGGGCTGGAATTGGTTTCTATAGTGCTATATAAAACAATCAGTTGAACATTCTGGCTCTTATCATGTTGAAAATAATAATTGTCAAATCTATGGCTAGGGGTATTTTTAAGACTGGAGAGTGCATTCAAGACTGCACTCACTTTTAGCACAAATTTGCAAGTCATCTCCACTCAAACATTTCTATTTAAATTAAGGATGGCTGCAGGGGAATTTAGCATCCCATTAGTTCAATAACAGAGGATTATATTTGCATAAGTGCACCTTGAAGTAGCCATGATTAATTTTAATGAAGGCAGAGAATAATATCTCCATAATTTGTTTTGGTGAAAAAGAACAAAAGATTCAATTAGTGGCTTTAACTTGATCTTTACAATGCCAGAAGTCAGCAGGCTTCCACATAGCTTCCAAACCATTTACATGGAAATAAACAAAAAGCAGCTGGAGGTTCTCAGCAGGTCAGGCAGCATCGATAAAGAGAAATAGAGAATCAACAGTTTGGGTCACGACCCGTTTCGGTGCCATTGCATTTACATAGAGGTAACTGCCAGTCCACTCAAAGTTTTAAAATATTTTTTGTACCTTTATGTTATCACAAGGATTTGGTGAAATAAGATAGTGGATTTCATTGCGCACAGTTCAATAATAGGAAAACCTGAACTTTCTTCCACCGAATGCCTCCAATTCCCAGGCATATGTTACCAAATTTATTTCATCCAGTAGTTTTGATTCCTCAGTTGGTGGTTAAGCAGACTGAGCTTGTAGTCTCATGAGTTTCTCATTTGAAATGTGCAAACTTCCTGCAAATCACAGTCTCAATTCAGAACAATAATGAAAATAAATATTTTCACCTTCAGGGTAACGGCCCTATGGAATTCTCCATCCAAGACAGCAGTGGATGGTCAGTTATGGAATACATTCAAGAAAGGAATTGACAGATTTCTTTTGGTTGTGTAGAGAATCAATAGATATGCAGAACATGCCACTGAGTCTTGATAAACTGTCATTATTTTATTGAATGGCTCAGCCGACAGGAAGAACCAAAACAAGCGCTTCTATTTTTTTATGTTTAGCAAATTCGGAGCTTTTGATGTTCGGTAAGAGTTAACAGAAGTTGCACCTAAGTTAAACACCACTCCAAAAAAAATGTTTGTCTACAGAGTTAAAGTGCCAATAATTAGGATTATTAGATTGCTTCATTATCAGGAAGGTCATAAACATGATCGAGAATAGTAAATGAAATGAAAAAATTGAGTTGATCGTTGAATGTCTGTGGCTATGTTGTCATAATTTTGCTAGAAATTCTGTAGATCCCTATTTTAGGGCAGTACAATTAGTGCAGCGGTTAGTGCAATGCTTTTACAGCCGCATTGACTTAGGTTCGAATCCAGCTCTGTCTGTAAGGAATTTGTCTGCGTGGATTTCCTCTGGATGTTCTGGTTTCCTCCCTCCCTCCAAAATGTACGGGGAAATGTAGGTTCATTGGGTGGCATGGGCTTCATGGGCTGGAAGGGACTGCTGCTGTGCTGTAAACCTAAATGGATTTTCAGGTGCTGTTGTGATGTGCTTGAGAAGCCTTAGGCAGCTTCATGATAAACTAGCAGGCAATGCTGCTTCCTTTGTGAGAGCAAGGAAGTCTTGCTGCAATTATACAAGACTTTGCTGCTGGTCTGTGATATTATACAGACTTTGATATTATACACCTGGGGTACTGCATATGGTTATGAACTCTTTCCTTACCTGATTTAGAGGAAATTAATGATTGATAGCTGAAATATGAAGGCTGCATGACTGGAAGAATTGAGTAGAATGAAATTATTATTCTATGGGGGGTGGGGGGGGGGGTTAGAACAATGAAAGGTGAATATTTTGAAAAGTCTTCATTTCTTAGAACCCTTGACAGGGTAAGCCATTTCCTTTGGCTGGAGAACCTAAAGCTGGAAGTTTGAGTCAGGTTATGAAGTCAGCGATTTGGAACTGAACGACGGAGTAATTGCTTTATTCAAAGTGTTGTGAATCTTTGTAATTCTTTTCCCCACAGGCTGCAGAAGCTCAGTTAAGTATATCAAAGACTGAGATCAATAGGTCTCTAAGCAATTACTGAATATCGGGATATAAACTAAATACAAGCTGCTGGAGAAACTCAACGGGTTGAACAGCATGAGTGGGAGTAAAAGAACGATCAACGTTTCAGGCTGGAACCCTTCATCAAGTCAATAAGAAAATTAGCAGAAGATGGAAAAATGAAACCGATGTAAAAGTGCAGACCTGATCTTAGTGAATGTTTAACAGATGTGCATAGCAACCAACTTCTTGTGGTCCTTACATTAGTCTTTGATGGTGCAGAGAAGGAGATATTGAGCACAGGAAGTTTGCACCACAATAATTTGATAGTGGTAACTTAAAGAATTGTTCTTTGCGAGATAAATATCACGGAGGACACTGGAGATAAATCTACTACTCTTCTATGAAATTATCCTATTAGATCTTTTACATGCATGAGATTCAGATTGATCTGAATTTTTCATGAAAATTGCACCCTCAAAATGCACGGCTCCACAGAACTGTGGTAGAATGCTAGCTCAGATTTTTGTGCTAAATTTCCAAGGGTCATGTGGTCTTTCAGCTCAGTGAGATTATGTACTGTGTTCTGTGGTACTGATTCACATGGTCCTTACTCATGCAACAAGCCTCACATCACAGATCAGCAGCCATTGAAATTCATTGACAATGTTATTTTCTTTAATACAATATGTTTATTAATAATTACAAATAATATAATATCTTACATTAATCCTGTGAGTGTCTCTCTCTCTCTCCCACTCCCCAATCATTATAACTTAGACACAATTCTGGAAAGTCATTTCAAAGTTCAATCTTAGAAATCCTGTGTTGATACTTAAACTTTTAATTCAGTGGTTCTCAATCTTTTTCTTTCCACTCTCATACGACTTTAAGTAATCCCTTATTACTCACAGAGCACCTATAGCATAGGGAATACTTTAAGGGTTATGTGAATGGAAAGAAAAAGATTGAGAATCACTGTTTTAAACTGTTGCATAGAAGTAATCATGAAGGAAGGTTAGAGATGGATTATGTGATCAGACAGCTGAAAGCTTACAAATCCTTGTTGAGATGCTTCCAGAAAATGCCCTTTCATATGAATATTTGCCACAACTCCCCTTTTCCTTGCATAGGGAAAACAAAATATGTGACTTTCATGATGCTTCCATAAATTACCATTAGAATGTTCATGATCCCAAATGCTTCCTTTACCCAGAGATGGGTTAATCAAAATGACCATTACAACGGTCATGGTAGTTCCCCATTAAAGGAGAATTAGCAGAATTGTCCAATTCACAGAATCATTCACTTCTGTGTTTTCAAATCACTTGCTGATCAATATGGAAAATCTTGTTTCTTTAAGGGTCTCACACACATGAATCATACTCATATGACTTCTCTTTCATCATTTGTTTTTCTTGAATAAACACCATTGTTCTCTTGTCTTCTTCCAGAGCATTACTCTGTTTAAAGTCAATATTTAACTGCGCCTTTCTGTCAGTGGGCTGTGAAATCTGTGAATGTTTTGCACCCTGCACTAACTCCTGAAATAACAGTCACAAAAAAAAACAGGAGCTTAGAATACTCCACATTCCCAGGTTTAGGGAAGGTATGTTTAAAATTTTAAGTTTATTTGTCCCATTATACCAGTCACAGTGAGAAGGGTCTTCAACTCCAACATACCTACAGCCATATAAAGAAGAAATGTAAGAGTTTAGAATCAGAGTCAGAAATTATTGTCATGAATAAGTCATGAAATGCTGTGTTTTGCGGCAGCGTCACAGTGGAAACGTTCATATTATAACTATCTTACAACATTACTATAAATAAAAAAAAACAGTGCATGAAAAGTAAGGCAGAGTCTTTGGTTCATTGATTGTTCAGGAATCTGATGGCAGTGGGGAAGAATCTGTCCTTGTGCTTTTGAGTGCTCATCTTTAGGCTCCTATACCTTTCTTCCTATGGTAACAGAGTGAAGAGGGCGTGGCCTGGGTGGTGGGGGTCTTTGAGGTTAGAGGCTGCTTTATTAAGACACCACCTCATGTAGATATCCTTGATGGAGTGAAGTCTGGCAACTGTGACATCACAGGCTGAGTTAACAACCCTCTAGAGTTTATTCTTGTCCTGAGAGTTGGCGCCTCTGTACCAGGCAGTTGGCTGCTGGGATGAAGTTGTCTTTAAGCCTGTTGGTGCACAATTTCACACTCTTGAGCCTTTTTCCCCAATGGCAAGAGGGAGAAGAGAGTATGTCTGGGGTGTGATGAGTCCTTCAGTATGTTGGCTGCCCTTCCTAAGCAGCATGAGATATAGTTGGAGTCCAGGGAAGGGAGGAAGGTTTGTATAATGTGAATTACATTCTCTAGCTTCTCATCGTGAGCAGAGCAGTTTCCACATCACACTGTGATGCATCTGGCAAATATGTCTTCAGTGGTGCACCTGTGGAAATTGTTGAGGAACAAGGGAGACATGATGAACTTCCTCAATCTTCTGAGAAAATAGAGCTTTTAATTTTGATCACTTTTTAATCAGTTTAGGGGATATTACATGGTTTCCACTGCAATTACCTCTGTGATTAAGTAGCCTAAGCAAGACTGTGGAGCAATGGTAATAAAACTGGGATAATTATGGGCTTCAGTTATGCAGAAAAATTTGCATCCTGTAATGAACCATTCCCTTAGGAAAGGAAAGACCAAGTGTTAAATGAACTTGCACCCTTTGAAAGTGGTAATGCAATCTTTTAGATTGCTCATGGATTCATTGAGTTTGACAGTAAAGTTAGACTTCTTCTGTATGTTTCTATGTCAGATAAGAGTGAATTAGCTTGTCATGAAGGAAAAATTAGGAGGAGTCACGTAATGGAGTAGTGGCCGATTGGGAAAACCGGCCCTCTCCAGGAAAACAGGAAAAAAGTTAGAAAAAGACAAAGCACAACAAAAATAAAATAGAAGAAATAGAAGATAAAGTTACAGAGAAGAGAAAGAGGATGGCATCCAAGAAGGAGAAAATAAAAGTAGAAAAATTGCTGAAGAAAAAAGAAGAAGGCCTTACCTGCACAAAGGAACAGGATGCTGTGGTGGCGAGGAGCGCTCAACCACAGAGGTCAGTGCCTCCCCTGCGGAGTCGCAGTGGACTTCAAAAATGGCTCTCGGAGCCAAACAAAAGTGCGCATTGTGCAGTGCACAACCAACGGAAACAAGGGAAAAAGAGGACACTGGTGGGAGGGGAGCCAAGCAGCCGCAGCGTGAACAGCTGAGGGATGCCCGACACCAGGGCGCTCATTTGGAAGATGAGAAAGGCAGCAGAGAAGGAATCGATGTGGGAGAGAGACGGAAAAACGACCGGCAAGAAGATCAACGTCAGGAGGCACAACAGAGGAGTAGCCCAAGAGGGTAGGACCAGCAACAAGAGGCCCAGCAAGAAGAGGACTGACAAAGAGATGCAAGCAGATCCACAGGAAAAACAAAAGAGACACAGACACAAAGAAGAGAAGAAGAAGACACAAGCACAAGTACAGACACAGAAGAAGAGGAAGAAGAAGACCAAGATCTTCACAGAGAAATAGAAGGTAAAACTGATGGACAAAGAGAAATAGAAAGTAAAACTGATGGACAGAATATAGATAAAGATTTTTTTTGAAGAACAAATTAGGTCATTAAAAGAATGGTTAGCATTAGAGTTTAATGCAATTAAAAGGAAAATGAAAAGAACAGAAGATAAAATGCAAAGTTTAGAACTGGTCATGACAGAAATAGGAAAAAGAGTAGAGAATGTGGAAGAGTGGGAAACAGATGTAGAAATGGAAGTAAATGACTTAAGAGAAAAATTGGAAGAAAGTGACAAAAAAATTAGAGATGCAAGAGTTGTTATCTCAGAAACTTGATATGTTTGAAAATTATAGTAGGCGAAACAACATAAAAATAGTGGGCCTGAAAGAGGGTGAATAAAGCACAGGCATGAAGGAATTTATAAAAGGATGGATCCCAAAGGTCCTAGGAATGACAGAAATACAGGAAGAAATGGAAATAGAAAGGGCTCACAGAGCACTAGCTCCAAAACCACAAGCACATCAAAAACCAAGATCCATCTTAGTAAAATTTTTGAGATATACGACAAGAGGAAACATATTGAAATGGGCAAGGAATAAAGTTAGAGAAGACAATAAACCATTGGAATACAAGGGTCAAAAAATATTTTTTTATCGAGACACAAGTTTTGAACTCTTAAAGAGGAGGAAGGAGTTTAATACAGTGAAAACGATTTTATGGAAAAAAGGTTACAAATTCATGTTAAGGCATCCAGTTGTGCTTAAAATATTTATACACGGGGAGCAAAACAGACTGTTTTTGAATCCAGAGGAAGCGCTAGAATTCACAGAATGTTTGCAGGACAGAGGAAGAGATGAAGAGGTGTAATAAGAATGAAGAACGGCGATAAAGTATATATAAAGATGTAAAAACAATGTATATGTAAAGAACTAAAGAGGGAAAACAGAAGGGAAGGAAGGAAGTAAGGGTGGGAAAAAAAGAGAGAGAGCTTTGTTATGTGTTTAAAAAAAAAGTGTTTTCTGGGGTGGGCTAGGGGGGAAGGGAAGAACCGTCACTGCAAAATCAGTTGACGCTGCGAGCAAGATCGCAATCCAAATGAAAAGGGGAGTTGTGATTACCCAGCAAGGGATAAGGGGCAATTCAGAGAGGGAGGGAACTTTTGGGCTTAAGGTATTAGTGAGTGTTGGAACCGTGGGGGTACTTTATGTTTTAAATGTGTTGTTGTACATTAAGTTTAATAAGAGAAAACTAAGAGATGAAAATGGAGAAAAGGGGGATGGAGGTGGCGAAAAGGTGGAAAAGAAATCTAAGCAAGATATAAGATGGCCATGTTGAACTATAATGACTATAAAGATTAATGGAATACATAACCAAATTAAAAGGAAGAGGCCTCTAAATTTATTCTAAATCAGATACTAAATAAAATTACAAAAAATAGCATACCAAAAAAAAAACAGAGATATTTCTTTTAAATAACATAAGAATTAAAGAATTAGGCCTCAAATTGGATAAAGCACAAAAAAAATTCATTATGATAGCCTTAGCAGTAGCAAAAATATGTATGTCAATTTGCATGTGTATACAGCAATGGTACATGGAAATGAATAACCTATATACATTGGAAAAAATAACATATAATTAAACAAAATAAAGTCACAATGTTTGAACAAATTTGGGAACCATACATGGAACATATCAGAGAGAGCATGCCTAGGACCTTCATCCCCTAAAATGAAAATGATAAGAAGACAAAACGACTATAGATTCAGTATGTTATAAATAGATGACACATTTTTCTTGTTTATTTTCCTTTGTGTGAAGATATTGTTTTATGGTTTTATTGTATTGTATATGTTGAATACCAATGGTAGAGGGGAGGGAGGGAAAGGGGGAAAAAAGGGAGAAAAGGTCACTGTATAAATTTAATGAGAAACATTTGTACATATTTTGGTTGACATGATTCACAGTGTGAAAAATAATTTTTTTTTTAAAAATGAAGGAAAAATTAGATAATTTAAAACTGAAATTGTGACATAAAAGTCCTGCTTGAATAGGAAGTATTGTACAGATCACCTCAATGCATAAAAAAAATGTAACTACGTAAAGCAACTTCTGTTTACTTCCACACTTATGGTTGTAATTGATCAGTTGCTTTAATTTATTTCTGAGGGGAATTTTGTGATTTCAGACTAAATTCAATCTCATAATATGGCTGAAAGGTAAAGCAAAAATGTTTCAGCAGGAGTCATAGTGTCCAAACAAAACAGGCCCTTTCACCTTCTGAATCCATCCTAGCCATCAAATACCTACCCATACTAATCCCATTTTCCAGCACTCAGCCAATATCATGGCATTTCTTTCAATGGTGATTTAATTATTCATCTGAATGTTTCTGAAATATTGTGAGAGTCTCTGCCACCACCATTCCAGCAAGCAATGTGTTCCAGTTTCAACCATCCTCCATTTGAAAAAAATAATTCACAGATATTCTTCAAATCTCCTACACCTTTAACAAAGGAATAAAAGAAATTGATGAAGGTAGGGCAGTAGATGTGATGTATGTCAATTTTAGTAAGGTGTTTGACAAGGCTTCCCATGGTAAACTCATTCAGAAAGCCCTGAGGCATGGAATTCATAGAACTTTGGCTGTGTGGATTCAGAATGGTCTTGTCTCCAGAAAGCAAAGGTAGTAGTCAATGGAACTTATTTGTCTGGAGGTCAGTGACTAGTGAAGTTCTGCAGGAATCTGTTCTGGGACCCTTGCTCTTTGTGATTCTTATAAATGACCTGGTGAAGAAGTAGAAGGATGGGTCAGTAAGTTTGCAGATGACATAAAGGTTTAAGGCATTGTGGATTGTGTAGAAGATTGTTGTAGGTTACAATAAGATTTAGACAGCATGCAGAGATGGACAGATGAAGTTCAATCTAGATAAGTATGAAGTGATGCATTTTGGAGGGTCGAACCTGAAGGCGGAGTAATAGTTAATAGCAAGATTTTTAACAGCGTGGAAGAGCAGAAGGACCTTGGGGTTCAAAACCATAGACCTCTTAAGGTTGCTGTGTAGGTTGGTAGGATAGTTAAGAAAGCTTTTGGTTTGCTGGTCTTAATTAGTAGAGGGAGTGAGTGCAAGAGTCATGAGGTAATTTGCAGCTCCATAGAACTTTGGCTAGACCCCACTTGGAATATTGTGTCCATTTCTGGTCACCTCATTAAAGGAAGGATATGGAAGCTATGAAGAGGATGTAGAGGAGATTTACCAGGATGTTGCCTGCATTAGAAAATGTGTTTTATGTGGCAGCATTAACAGTGTTAGAGCTTTTCTCTTTCGAGTGGAGAAGAATGTGAGATGAATTCCTAGAGGTCTACATTATTATAAGAAACATAAATAGGGTGGACAGCCAATACCTTTTTCCTGGGAAAGTCAAGCAAACATAAGAAAACATTTACACAAGTTTAGGGGAGGAAAGTTTAGGGGAGATGTCAGGGCTGTTTTTTACACCCCTGCATTGGAATGCATTGCCAGGGGTGGTGGTGGAGGCTGGTACAATAGGGACATTTAAAAGACTCTTAGACAGGCACAGGAATGCAGGAAAAATGGAGTATTATAGGTGTGAGGTAGGAAAAATTTAGTTTGTTGACTAGGTTTAATTTGGTCAGCATAACATTGTGGGCTGTAGATCCTATACTGTAAAGTTCTATGTTCTTAGATTAAACCTGTGCCTTGTAGACATAAACATCTCTGGTATGGGAAAATGTGTCTCTTTATATATGCCATCATGAGCTTGTACACTGATAGGCTAGTGGTTGGAGCACTGAAATTGTAAACCAGAGGTATGGAGCTCATTCCTCATTGGGGCCTCATTTCTGTGAGGGATGCTGGACAAAGTGGCTACTCTCTGTCTTTCTTACGGTAGACAACGTTAAAGAATTTCATGCATGTTACATTCTAAATGTAGTATTTCATGTCAATAATGGAACCTTTAGCTTTTTTTTTAACCTTTTACCTTTACCTCAACAGATCCTCCTCCATCAAGCTTCTCCAGGCCAAGGAAAACAAAGTCTCTCGTCTTCGCTGAGCTGCTCCATCTGAATAACATCCTGATGAATCTCCTCTCCTCCACCTCCAGTGAGATCACGTATTGGCAATGATGTGGAGACAGGACTGGACAGATATAAAACTACCCTTGGCACTTTTCGAGAGCTTGGATCAATACCTTGATCAATATTGCTCCCTCACAGACTACCAATGAAAATATACTGTGGCTCTCATTTTTTTTTCCAAAGTATGCATCTTGGCTTCTGAAAGTTTAAGAATATCCTGATGCTCCAGCATTCTCTACCATAAGTGTAAGTGACTTCCAATGCTCTGAAAGTCAATTCCTGCAAACAATGCTGTGTTGTTTGAAGTTCTTTCTGAGGCCTACCTCCTAACCTGGCAGTATCACTTTTATTTTAGGCTTGTTTTAATTGGAATTAATTAGCTCTGGAAAGAACTCTGTGGCTGTGTACCAACTGAGATGTACACAGCTAATAAAATTAATAATATTAACCACGACATCACCTCTGCCAAACTTGTATAAGGCATCCAAGGGAATGAGCCTTTTAAGAAAGCAGGTTGGATGACATAATTGAATATCACACAAACAGTCCACTGAAATAATGTTTGGATGATCACCTCAAAAGGATCTTGCTACATTAATTTACAAAGTTAAGTCAACTTCATAAATTATTTTAGAAATATTTTACTTCCAATCTAAGTCATCAGCTTTTAACCCTGTTCCACTAAAGATGTTATAAACAAGACTTCCTGTTTTTTTTATGTCAGATTTTCAACATTTGTAGTATTTTGCTCAGTATGGACAACATTATTATTTCTATCATCTCTAAATGAATCTCTTTGCAAAAGAATATTCATTTATACTTCTAAATCCCGTTTTACCTGTGATTGATTCTAAGCTGTATGTAATCAGATACTTCTTGCAGAAATCTATTCTCACTCCTTATTCTCTTCCCTGAAATAAAATATCTGTACAAAATATTTACAAACAATATCAAGATCCCTCCCTTATTCATTTAATGTAGTAAAGCACTGGATGATGTTTAGCTTAGTCAGAGTCCCTGGACTTGTCCTTCATGCCCTGTGCAGACCAGTACCTGCCTTGAAACCGGGCCAGCAACATGTGAGATGTGTTGATGTCTTAAGGTGATTAAAGCTTATTAATCGCAACTCTCTGTCTAATATGGTTGATCTATAGTGCTATACTGCAATATAGGACATATTCCCAATCCAGGCAATATCTTGATAAATCTCCTGTGCACCCTCTCCATAGCTTCCATATCCTTCCTGTAATGAGGTGACTCGAACTGAACACATTATTCTAAGTGTGGTCTTACAAGACATTACCTCATGGCTCCTGAACTCAACCCCCTGACTAATGAAGCCCAGCATACCATGGGCCTTCTTTACTATCCTAGCAACTGCATGGCAACCTTGAATTTGGACCCCAAGATCCCTCTGTTCTTCCATGCTTTTAAGTATCCTACCATTAACCTTGTACTCTGCCTTCACTTTTAACCTTGCAAAATGCATCAACTCAAATTTATCCAGATTGAATTCCATCTGCCACTTTTATGTGCAACTCTTCACCTTGTCTATCCTGTTGCAGTTAGTGCAAAGCTATAACAGCATCCAGGGTTCAAAAATGGCGCTGTCTGTAAGGAGTTTGTATGTTCGCCCCATATTGTGTTTCTTCCCTTCCACTTTTCAAAATGTATGGGGGTTGTACATGAATGGTGTATTGGGGGAAATATGCTTGTTGTCCGGAAGGCCTGTTACTGTGTACCATGTCTAAATTAAAAATTTTAATTTAAATGTCAAATTTACAAAGAAAATATTATGCAATCAAATATTTAGAGTAGCAGTTTGAGTCTATTTAGATAAAAAAAAATAAAATGCAGGAGCAGATTGTGAGCATGGAAATCAACAAAAATATTCAGAAATGTCCTTGATTCACTGTTTCTTTGACATTAAAAGGAAGATTCAATATTTCACAATTAAGTTAGTTTAATTTTCTTTCAGGATTGAAATGTCAAACGCAATTAGAAACAGGTTTCAATGCCGGTTCCCATCTATCTAGCCCCAACTAATAATTTTTACATCTGAAATGAAAACAGGAGGTTCTGGAAGTAATTAGCAGGCAAGGCATTGTAAACACCCATTCTTCCTGCTCCTAGTGTATCAATGGACTGTACTGCAGCACTCATTGGACAGCACCTCCTAAATCTACATTCGCTGCCCTTTAGCAGGACAAGAGTGGCAGATATGAAGTAAAGTAAATGAAAGGCTTGTATTTATATGTTAACTTTCAGCACTTTTATAGCCAATTAAGTTCTTTTGAAGTGTAATTTCTGTTGTAATGTAGGAAACACTGCAGACACTCTGCACATGGAACATTTCCAGAAAGAACAATGTGATAATGAACAGGCAACCTCTTTTTAGCCATGTTGAATGTGAGAAAAATATTGGACAGAACATTTGGACAAATCCTTGTGCTCTTTAAAATGACGCCATGGAATCTATTACTTGAGAGAATCGTGATTTTTTTTAACATTTAGAGATACAATACGTTTACAGACCATTCTGACCAATGAGCCCATGATGTCCAATTACAGTCATGTGACCACTTAACCTGCCAAATCCTTCCTGCCTTTGAAACCAGAGCACCCAGAGGAAAGCACATAGTCACAGGGAGAACTTCAAACACCTTACACACAGCGGTGGATTTGAATCTGAGTCGCTAGTGCTGTGGTATCATCATGCTAACTGCTACGCTAACATTGCCGTTCTTAATTCATTTATTTTCTTTGAAAGATATCACGTCTTATGGTACAAATCACAAACAGAACTCCATCGGAGTGTCCACGTTCTGGATTGGGCATTGCACCACAACTGTTTGATGAGGCCAGATGCTACCAAATACATCATAGAAGAATCACAAACCCCAAATCTCACTTCAGATCAAACAATGCCTTCACCTGTCAACAATATTGGGGATAAACTCCTCAACGTCATAGAGTCACAAAGCTGCAGAGGGGTAGAAATATGCCCATTGAGTCCAGGCCTACCATCAACTAACCTTTTACACTAATCCCAACTTTTATTATCTCCCACCTTTACATCACCACCCCGTCAACCACACCCCCTACCTCCCGCAACTTACTAGGGGAAATTTAAAGTGGCCATTTACTTACCAACTCACATGTCTGTTGTATGAACAGGGGATGCCCAATAATAGTTGGCTTACCAGTAATACATAGGCCCCAAGAAGTTTTGAATTGTCTAAGCAAGCGTTGTCAGTGGAAGATACGATTTAGGTAGATACGATTTGCAACTATTTTGTAGGTTTCACGATTGTGCCATCAGAAAGTTCATTCAAACTGCTTGCAGATAGCATGCTGCTTTGAAACTAACTGTCCATTCTTACAGAATGAGAGGTTACCTCTTATTGTAGATAAATAATAGAAGAAGAATTGATGAGTTGATGGGCATTTGTAAGGCCTACATGGACTTTAGTAAGGCCTTTGACAACGTCCCACATGGGAGGTTAGTCAGGAAGATTCAGACACTAAGTGAAGTTGTAAATTGGATTTGACAATGGCTGAGAAGCCAGTGAGTAGTGGTGGATGATAGCTTCTCAGACTGGAGGCCTGTGATTAGTGATGTGCCTGAGGGATCAGTGCTGAGACCATTGTTGTTTGTCATCTATATCAATGATCTGGACGATAATGTGGTAAGTTGGATCAGCAAGTTTGCAGATGTCACTAAGATTGCAGGTGTTGTGGACAGCAAAGAAGGTTTTTTTTATCAGCTTGCAGAGGGATCTGGACCAGCTGGAAAATGGCAGATAGAATTTAATGCAGTCAAGTGTGAGGTGTTGCATTTTGGAAGGACAAAGCAAGAAAGGATATACACGGTGAATGATAGGGCTTCAAGGAGTGCGGTAGAACAGAGGGACATAATCCATGAAAGTGGCTCCACAGGTGAATAGGGTTGTAAAACAAGCTTTTGGCATATTGGCCTTCATAAATCATTGAGCATAGGAGCTGGGATGTTATAGTAAAGACATTGGTGAGGCCAAATTTGGAGTATTGTGTGCAGTTTTAGTCACCTAACTACAGGAAAGATATCAATAAGATTGAAAGAATGCAGAGAAGATTTACTAGGATGTTGCCCGGACTTCTCAGGAACTGAGTTACAGGGAAAGGATAAACAGATTCCCTGGAGTATAGAAGAATGAAGGGAGATTTGATAGAGGTATTTAAAATTAAGAGTGGGATAGAGAGAGATAGGCTTTTTCCATTGAGGGTAAGTGAGATGCAAACCAGAGGACATGGGCTAAGAGTGAAAGAGGAAAAGTTTTAAACATGTGGGAGAACTTCTTCATACAGAGAGTTGTGGGAATGTGGAAAAAAGCTGCCAGCTGAGTTAGTGAATGCGGGCTCAATTTTAGCATTTAAAAAGAATTTGGATTGGTACATGGATGGGAGAGGTGTGGAGGGCTATGAACTAGGTGCAGGTCAGTGGGTCTAAGCCAAAAAGAATGGTTTGGCACAGACTAGAAGGGGCGAAGGGGCCTGTTTCTGTGCTGTAGTGTTCTATGGTTCTAATAAATGACGGGGATGGAGGGGAAAGGGAATGGGATTGATGGAATGATTCTGTTGAGAACATTCATTGTTCCAGAAGTAATCTTCTATGTTCTAACAAGTCAGTAAGGTACAGGGTCCAGTAATTTTGGCAGGGGATTCTGCAGAGGATTTAAGGAAGAGTAAGGCTTGCATTTATGTTGAGGTTACACCATCTCAAGATGTCCAAAAAAGCTATACAGCTAATGAAGTAATTTCTTCCTACACTTCCTAATGAAGCTGAGGAGGGAAAGCCCCCATCTTGAGAACATTTTACAATAGCACTGTTGAGAGTGATCTGTCTGGCTGAATCATTGTGTGATATGGTAGCTGTAAAGCATCAGTCCAGAAATAAATACAGAGGATTATCAAAATAGCTTAGAAGATCACAGGAGTGTCCTTTACTCCATTGATGACATTTACCAGGACAGTTACTTAAATAGGGCTCAAAGATATAACCTGCTAAAAAAACAAAGTCCAGTGCAGTAGAAGGTGGCAAAGGTTCACTCAATGTCTTCTACACCTGATTTAACCACAAGAACAAGAAAGAACCAGTTCTACGCACCTCCTGGTCCCCTGATGATCCTTTCCTGTCTATATCTGAGGATGATCTGTGGGCTGCCTTCAGGAGAATGAATCAGAGGAAAGCATCTGGTCTGGACAGAATAGCCAGGTGAGTATTAATAATCTGTGCTTATCAACATATTCACGAATACATTTTTAAAAATTTTAAATTCAAATTTAGACATACAGCATGGTAACAAGTCATTATGGCCCATGAGTCCATGCCGGCAAATTACCCCCAATCGTCCTACACCGGTACATTTCAAACCAGAGCACCCTGAAGAAACCCACACAGACATGGGGAGGATGAACAAACTCCTTTCAGACAACACGGGATTGGAAACCCAGTCCCTTTGCACTAACCATCTCACTCTGGCAGGGCATGGTACGCACCTGTTCAAAACAGGCATAATTGTACCAGTGCCCAAGAAGTGTGGTAACCTTTCTAAATGACTAACGATCCGTGGCCCTCACATCAACAAGGATGAAGTGTTTTGAAAGGCTGGTGTTGAAGCATATCAGTCCTGTCTGAACGGTTTCATGGATCTGTTCCAAATCGCCTATTGTAGCAACAGATATATAGCGGATGCCATCTCATTGGGTCTACACAAATCCCTGGAACAGCAAAGATGCATTCATCAGGATGCTCCTTATTGACTATAGTTTGACATTTAGCACCATCATTCCCTCAAAATAGATCAGCAAACTCCAAGACCTGGGCCTCAATAGCCTACTGTGTAATTAGATCCTTGATTTCCTCACCTCCAGAGCACTATCAGTGAGGATTGGTAAGAACATCTCCTCCACAATCTCCATCAGTACCAGAGCACCTTAAAACTGCATTCTTAACCCCTTGCTCTGCTCACTTTTACATCTATGACTATCTGGCTCAGTATGACAACACCATCTACACATTCACAGATGATAGGGTAGTGGTTTTTATAAAAAGGGGCAATGAGTCAGCATACAGGAGGGATATTAAAAACTTGGTTGAATAGTGCACCATAGAACAGAGAACACTACAGCATGGTACAGATTCTTTGGCCCTCAATGTTGTGCCAACCTAATTATTCCTTTAAAAATATTAAACCCTCCCTGCCCTGTAACCCTTTATTTTTCTTTCTAAGAATTTTTTAAATGTCCCCAATGTTTCAGACTCCACCACCATCCCTGGCAAGGCATTCCAGGCACCCACAACTCTCTGTGTAAAAAATATACCCCTGATGTCTCCCCTAAACATCCCTCCCTTAACTTTGTACAAATGTCCTCTGGTGTTTACTGTTCCTGTCCTGGGGAACGGGTGCTGGCTGTTTGCCCTATCTATGCCTCTCACAATCTTGAAGACCTTTATCAAGTCTCCTCTCATCCTTCTACACTCCAAAGAGAAAAGTCCCAGTTCTGCTAACCTTGCCTCATAAGACTTATTTTTCAATCCAAGTTACATCCTGGTAAATATCCTCTGCACCATCTCCATAGCTTCCACATTCTTCCTATAATGAGATGACCAGAACTGAACACAATACTCTAAATGTGGTCTTAACAAAGATTTGTAGAGTTGCAACATGACCTCTCAACTCCTGAATTCAATCCCCCTATTAATGAAGCCCAGCATCCCATAGGCCTTCATAACTATGTGTGGTGACCTTGAGGGATGTATGGATTTGAACCCCACTCTTAAGTAACCGACCTGTACTCAGCCTTCTGGTTTTTCCTTCCAAAATGCATCTCCTCACACTTGTCTGGATTGAACTCTATCTGCCACTTTTCTGCCCTCTCTGCATCCTATCTATATCCTCCTGAATCCTTTGACAACCTTCAGCTCCATCCTCAACCCCTCCAAACTTTGTGTCATCCGCAAACTTACTGACCCATCCTTCCTCCTCTTTATCCAGGCCATTTATAAAATCATAAAGAGCAGGGGACCCAGAACACATCCCCGTGGCACTCCTCTAGTCACCGACCTCCAGGCAGAATACTTTCCTTCCACTACTATTCTCTGCTTTCTTCCTGCAAGCCAAATTTTTAACCTCACAGCCAAGGTTCCACTGATCTCATGCCTCTTGACTTTCTGAATGCTTCTCTCGTGGACGGACCTTATCAAATGCCTTGCTAAAATCCATGTAGACCACATCTATTGCCCTACACTCATCAATGTCTGTTGTTACCTCCTCAAAAAAAGTTAGTTAGGGTTGTGAGGTACGACCTTCCTTTTACAAATCCATGCTGACTATCCTTGAGTTGACTGTACTTCTCCAAATGCTCATAGATTCTGTCCTTAAGAATCCTCTCCAATAGTTTGCACCCCACTGATATAAGAATTAAAAAGACAAAATGCTAGAGGAGTTCAGCACATCAAACAGTGCCCTTTATGTAGCAAAGGAAATGCTACAAAACTGACATTTCCAGCCCAAAATGTCAGTTATGCATCTTTGCCGTTGCCACATAAAGGACACTATTTGATGTGCTGAACTCCTCCAGCATTTTGTTATTTTTTACTTCAACCTGTGTCTACAGAATTTTGTGATTTATTACTGACATAAGAATAGCATCTATGAGCATTTGGAGAAGTACAGTACACCTCCTCTGTGGCCAAAGAAGAGTCAAAGATTATAGCTACTACCCCAGCTATCTTTTCTCTCAATTCCCACAGCAACCTGGGGTATATTGCGTCCAGCCCCAGGGACTTATCAATCTTAATGTTTTTAAGAAAATCCAACACTTCCTCTTCCTTAATCTCAAAATTGTCCTGCACACAATTTTGACCTCATCATGATCAATCTCTTTTGAAATTGTACAAAGTATTCATTTAGAACCTCCCCCAACCTCCTCTGCCTCCAGGCACATATTGCCTCCTTTATCCTTTAGTGGTCCCACCTTCATTCTCATCATCCTTCTGTTCTTCACATACCGATAGAACACCTTGGGTTTCTCCTTAATTCTACATGCCAAGGCCTTCTCATGTCCCCTTTGAGCTCTCCTAAGTCCTTTCTTGAGCTCGTTCCTGGCTACCATATATTTCTCATGCTTCCTTCCCATATATAATATGCTTCCTTTTTCCTCTTGACTGTTTCCCTGTCCTGTTTTGTCAGCCATGATTCCCTTTTCCTGCCATATTTTCTTTGTCCCAGTGGATCAAACATATTCTGAACCCTGCACAAATGGTCCCTAATCTTCCTCCACATTACTTCAGAATCAGAATTGTTATGAACCGTGCGTAACGAGCAGCAATAGACAATTAAGCAGACAGTATTTAATTTTAAACTAATTTTATTTCTTACTCTTAAGCTATAGTCTTAACTCTTAAAATATACTTAACATTAAATCTATCCACAGCTATGTGCGTGAGAGAGAGAGAGAGAGAGAGAGAGAGAGAGAGAGAGAGAGATACTCAAACCATTACAGTTCAGGTCAAAAATCTAGAAAGTTCAAAGTTCAGTCTTTTAAACTCAGTGTTGAAGTGTAGGCCTTTGAAATTTGATGCCCAGAATTAATGTTGAACTGATGTGGCTGTTACAGACTCACGAATTCTTCTTGCGTTACCTTTGAAGAAATGCCCATCTACACGAGCTGTGGTCATAACACTCCTGGTTCTTTTGTAGGCAAGACTTGAACTAGGCAGCCTCCACGAAGCTTCCAAGACCCTGGCACCAGTCTCTCCAAGTAACGTCACTGCTGGTCACACTCAGAATGAAGCAGTCTCTCAAAGTGACCTCCACTGTAAGTCACAATCAAAATGAAACACTTCGCTTTCCAAAAAGACCCTCCTGGCACAGGTTGATCCACCGAAAAGGCCCAGTCATTCACAGAGCATGCTTTGCTTTGAATTCCACAAAAATGGCTGACCATAAGAGCTGCTTCAAAACACTGCTTTCTCTTCAGCTGTCAGAATGCTTCTCCCTTTGCAAAATCACAATGTCTTTGCAAATATATTGAATTCTGCAACATACTGCTGTGATAAACCTTCCCTCAGCTCTTCCAATGCATCAAATCATCAAATTATCACTGGGCTGTGACTTGTGTTGTGTTTGTGTGAAATGTAAAATGTTAACACTGACCATTCAGTCCCTCCTGTCTAAACTATCCCTTACAATAATAATCTGATTTTACTAAGACAGGAGCTCGTAATAGAATCAGAATCAGAATTTATTGTCACGAATAAGTCAAATTTGTGGCAGCATCATATAATCTGAACAATCATATTCGAACCATCTTAAACAATACTATATATAAAAATATAACAGTAGTGCATGAAAAGTAAGGCAGTGTCTTTGGTTCATTGATTATTCAGGAATCTGATGGCAGCGGGGAAGAAGCTGTCCTTGTGCCATTGAGTGCTCATCTTTAGTCTCCTGAACCTTTTCCCCGATGGTAGCAGAGTGAAGAGGGCGTGGCCTGGGTGGTGGGGGTCTTTGAGGATAGTGGCTGCTTTTTTAAGACACCGCCTCATGTAGATGTCCTCGATGGAGTGAAGTCTGATGTCTGTGATGTCGCAGGCTGAGTTAATAACCCTCTGGAGTTTATTCTTGTTCTGAGAGTTGGCGCCTCCATACCAGGCAGTGATGCAACCAACCAGAATGCTCTCCACGGTACACCTGTAGAAGTTTACAAGAGTCTTCTGTGACATACTGAATCTTCTCAGACATTTCAAAAAGTATAGCCGCTGGTGAGCCTTCTTTGTGATTGGATCAACATGGAGGCTCCAGGACAGATACTTGAAGATGTTAACACCCAAGAATTTGAAGTCTTGGCTTTGTTCTTTCACCCTTAAACATTTGTTTACATTTACTCTCATTAGTTCCTGCCTCATCTCTTCATAATTATCCCATCCCCAGTTAAGCACGTTCCTATTTTGTCTGTTTTTATCCTTTACCAAAACTATGCTAAAGCTAAAGGAGTTGTGGTCACTCTTACCAAAATGCTATTCATCGAGAGATCTGCCACCTGACCAGGTTCCTTACCCAGAATTAGATCCAGTATGGCCTCTTCTCTCGTCAGCTGGTCTACATAGGGTGTCAGGATTCCTTCTTGAACACATCTGCCAAATTCAGCCCCATCTTGTAGTCAGGAGGTGCCAGTCAATATTAGGGAAGTTGAAATCAGCCATAACTACAACCCTGTATTTCCTGCACCAACTCAAAATCTGCCTGCTTATCTGTTCCTCGGTGCCCTGATGGCTATTTGAGAGCCTATAGACTACAATACATCCAGCACACTGATAGCTCCCTTCCTATTTCTCACTTCCACCCACACCAACTCATTGGACAGTCCCTCTGCAGTTTTCTCCCTTTCTATAGGCAGTAGGAACATCCAAGTTGTTACAGGCCAGTGAGTCTCATGTCACTTGTAGAAATGTTATTGGAAAAAAAATCTCTGAGGGACAAGAAAAAAACTGCGCTTGGAGAGGCAAGGATAAAGCCACTGATAATCAGCAATAGTTGGTTAAGGGGAAATAACTGTCTGTCTAATTGGATTAAATTTCTAGAGGAGGTAACTAAGTGAGTCAGTAAGGATTATGGAGTTGTTGTCAATATTAACTTCAGTGATGTCTTTGACAAGAAAAGTCTAAAAGCAAACACTGCATGCAATCTAAGGCAATTTCATTCTGAAACTGGCTTGGTGGTAGGAGGAGAATGTGAAGGTCAAGTGTTGGTTTGATGACTGGAAGCCTGTGTCATAGCATAGAGATCAGTGTTGGGACCCTTGCTGTTGTTATATACATTAATGTTTAAGATGCGAATATAGTGGATGTAATTAATAAGGTAGCAATTGCACCTTATAGTGAGATTAGTCTTAGGTTACTGAACAATATTGAGGAATTGATAAGGTAGGCAGAGGAATATGGAAATAAAAATGGCATGTAACCCTAAAAAATGTGAGCTGATACATTTTGGGAGGATAAATAAGGTTACGATAAAAATCAAGTGGTTAAGTCTAATGGGATTCTTCCTCTTATTAGCTAGAGCAGGGCTTCCCAAACTTATTAGCTCATGGAACCCTTTTGGGGAGCACTTGGAAATCACAGAACCCCATTGTCAATTAAGTTTAAAAGACCTGGGATATACACAAGCAAAGTAAGAAAGTAAATAAACTCACTATTTTTCATATTGAAATCATTTGTTGCCTCTAATTTACATTTAATGGGATGAATAAAATTGTTTCTTGTCCTCACAGATCTTCTTAATGTTGGGCACAATATTAGATACTTATATCCTTATTCCAGGAGCGGCATCAAGTCAGTTTCTCCATTTTGTTCATCCCTTCGTTTCTTCATAACACATTGATTTTTCTGATATAGGCGTAATCAAAGAATTTTCATGAAAAAAACAGTGGTACCTCAGTACTTTCTTCAGATAAATTATCCTGGTTCCCAGTTTCATTTTTAACCTAACAATCCATGGTTTTTAATGTTGCACATGTGGAAGGTCTTTTAAAATATGGCCAGCTTCATGCCAAAAGAAATCTCATTGGTTGAAAATGATGCACAGGCCTGACATCTGCACTCCTAATGTCGGGCCTCATGACGCCATTTTGTTTTCTTGGGTGGAATGCACTGTTTGCTGCCAACCCAGAAACAAATTAAATTAACAACAGAGGTAATAAATGATTTAAAGAGAAACAGGTAGATCGTTATTGCTCCCTGTCATTTCTTCCGCAGAACCCCAGGGTTCCACGGAACCCAGTTTGGGAAACCCTGAGCTCGGGCATGGAATATGAGAGCAAGAAGGTTGTGGTACAACGAGATGAAACATTGGTAATACCACGGTTCTGAGTACTGAGCAGAGTTCTGATCACCACACTATAAGAAGGATGCGATGGCTCTGGAGAATACGAGAAAGTTTCCTGCAATAGAGCTTTTTAGTTATGAAGAGAGATCAGACAGGCTGGGTCTGTTTTCTATGGAGCAGAGAGGCTGAGGGGGTCCTGACTGAGTTGAAAAAATTATGAGGGCTGAGATAAAGTAGATGGTGAGCAAGCTTCCCTCATAGCAGAGGTGTCTAAAACGAATTCCTTGGTTTAGTGCAGGCAATTTTGAGGGGAATTCTGGAAGAAATCTTTTACACAGAGAATGAATGAAATCTGGACTGCACTAACTGAAGAGGTGGTAAAGGCCATGAGTCCCATACCATGCAAGAAATATTTCGATGAGCTAAATCTTAGAATAATGCAAACCAAGACCTGGTACAGGAGATTTGTACAGATAGGTACTCGATAGCTGATACAGACACAATGGCTTGTTTCCATGCTGCATGGCTCTATAACACCCCAAAACATTATAAAAAGCATATGCTACCAGTGACAATAGAAGGATATAACAGTTTTAAAACAGGATAAGATTCTGTGACTTGATGCAACGTATACCATATACTAATTTTGGCTTTGATTCTGTTAGTGTTTCTAACATTGAGAAAAAAATTCTTAGTTGGAGTAACCGAACAATATTTTCAAAACCATACCCAGATGTGAAGATATAAAATTTAAAGTGATTTTGAAAGGCAAACTTGAAAAGATTTAAGCGAGTGGAGAAATGGGATTGAACCAAGAATAAAAGTAAACAGGAAGGGCTATTAAAAATCCATCAGAAGGAAGAAAAATAAATTCAAAAAATAAGTTGTAAGGAACTGCAAATTCTTTTGTTCCATTCATTGTTAACAGGAGTATTAAAGGATAATTAGCATCAGTTAAAATACAGTGGTTACCAAAGCAAAGCATCACTTATCATTTCTGATCATTTCTTTTCATCAGTAGCCACAGAGAAAGCAAAGCCGTGTTCCAGGCCCTGGAATTAGGTTCTCAAGGGTACCCGCAGTGCATTTAACTGAAACAGAGATTAGCCAGGAAGTCATTATTTGGAATCTGGGGACTGTGAAGACTAATAGCATAGCACGTCCCAGTGGAATCTGTCCAACTATATTAAAAAGAGGAAGTAGGAGGGGGCTGGGCAGAGATTTTCCAGTACATTGGAAAAGGGAACTATCAAAGGATTAAAAAATAGCAACTGTTTCTGATTTGAAAAGGAAAAAAAACCCATGCCATTATCCTGAAATCCATGCACTAGTTAGCTAAATCGCAGCCATTGGGAGAATTCAAAAGACATCTGTAGTTCAAATGTCATAAAAGGAGAAAATGTCTTACAGATATATCAATTGAAACAGTGAAACCATTTTTAGTACATTTTAAAATTCTGAGCAATGCAACCCCACCTATTGGGAATTTGGAAATCCAACTATCCCTCAACTCACTCCCACTCCAGGTCTCATGTGGAGATCGAGAGGAAGTTCAGTTCAGTCAGGGGGGAAAAAAAAACAGAGCCGTCACAAATGGATATTTATGTGTCACAGTTGCCACCTTAGTTACACGAGTTTGTGCTTTGCCTTAGTGATTGCATTTTTTTTTCACATAACTTCTATAAATTAGCTTCAGAACTGATAGGTATAAGCTACCTCTGAACTCCACTTCCTGGTTGTAACCCAATTGATCAAGGTTCTGCATTCAAAGCACCAAAATCTTCATTATGGTTCCTAAAGTCTCAGGAAATAGGAATTTGAATGCTGAACCCTTTAGTTCAAAGTTAACCAGCTAGACGGTATTAATGGAGGAGCTTTTGCCACTCCAATATATTGCTCTGATGAATGGAAATGACATTGAATCTCTATTCTTTGTAGTTTGACATGAATCCAATTGTTTTTGGCAACTAGTTGTGGGTTTATGTTTAATATTCATCTGGTAAAAATCCGGGAAGCTGATATATTTTCTATAAACATTCCATAAGCTAACCATTAATCTAATCCTCAAGAAATACAAAACATATAATAAGCTTTCTACTTTTTTACATTAAAAACAACTCAGATGCTGCAACAAGAATGTTTCATATCTGGACATGATCTAATATTGTTTAACAAACAATAAAGAGGTACAATGTGGCATCATAAGACTTTTGAAATATTTTAGATCAAGGGATATCAGCTTCTATCTCTATTTATCTCATTCACGTCGTCGCAATACGCACATCATCCCCTCTCTTCCCCAAAGAGGGTCAGCCCACCTTTCCAGGCCCAAGTATGTTTCTTTGGGAGCTTTGATGTTAATCTGTATAGTGGAATACAATACCCTTCTTTATAATTGAAAAACAAGACAAAACTGCTAGAAATCTGACATTAAAACTAAAAATTATGGAAAAAGCCAGCAGGTCAGGCAACATCTGGAAAAAGAAACATCAAGTTGACATTATGGGTTGAAAACCTTTCATCAGGACTGGGAAAGACAGAAAAAAATGAGTTTCAAGTTACAGAGGAAGTGGGGGGAAATGGGAGTATCTCCGATTGGGTGAGAGGACAGTTGCTGTGGGTGTAAGTCATGGAGGTCATCCAAATGTTGGGTGAAGGCTGGTGTGGGGGTTGGGAGGAGAGACTAGAAAAAAGGAACAAAAGCAATGATAGCAGTCAGAGTGATGAGTAGAGACAAAGAGAGTGGTAAGAAGTGAAATGTGAAGAACTGTAGGACATGTCTGGGTCAGGCTACGCTAGCAGGGAGATCAAACATTAAGCTAATCACACAGCTAGTATTCTTACAGCAGAACTGGCCAGCTCTGATACAGAGAGGGAAAACAAGTTACCTTAGGCTGCAGAATCTAATATTGAGTCTGGGAGGTCTGCAAGGGGCCCAGAGGGAAGATGAAGTATTGTCCCTCAAGCCCAAGCTCTACAAGGGTCATTTGCATTGCCTGCTTGTGTCAGAAGTGGCCATTTCAGCTGCAAGTCCTCTTTCTGTGATAATGGCTCATAATATATATACACTCCCATTTCTCACGAAAGCGCTTTGTCATTTTATGATGTTGTTAAACATTTCTCCAACTTAGTTTCCAAGCACATGTTATAAAGTTATGATTGATGTAGCTGGTAGGTTTTTATTTTTCCACATTATCCTAGGTCTATCTTGCAGCAATAAACTTTCTCTGGGCATTGCAATCTGAAAAGTTGTTCTCAGGTCTTCACTGGATAATGCAGGCCTTTCAAGCCTGTTCCACTATACAATAAAATCCTGTCTGATCATTCAGTATCCATTAATAAAAATTAATCCTCCTCCCTGTCTATATTTCATGGCTTAACTTCCACTGCCTTCCATGGAAGAGAATTCCATAGGTCCACTACGCTTTAGGTGAAGAAACATCTCAGTCTCAGTGTATCCCACACCCTGAGGTTGTAATTCAGGTTTTGGACACCCCAGCCATCAGCAATAACATTCATCTCATCCGATTAGAATTTTATAGTTCTATGAGGGCGAATTTGGATAGATGGGGTCTTTATACTCTGGAATGTAGGAGGCTGAATGGTGACCTTGTTTATGAGATCATGAGGGCCTCGATCAGGGGTGGCCAACCTTTTAATTTGTAATTTTTAATTTAGACATACATGGTAACAGGCCATTTTAGCCCACAAGTCCATGCCACCCAATTAACCTACACCACCGGTATGTACTCTTGGGCCGAAATGGCTAAATTAAAAATCGAAAGTTTGGCCACCCCCAGCCTAGATAAAGTGAATACGCACAAACTATATTCCAGAGGAGACAATTCCAGAACTAGAGGAGAGTTTAATGTGAGAGGAAAGAGATTTGAGAGGGGCCTGATGGGAGTCTATTTCACTGAGAGTGATGAGTGGTTGGAACAAGGTGCCAGAGGAAGTGATAGAAGTGGGTTCAATTACAATGTCCAAAGGGCATTTGGGCAGATATAATAGATAGGAAGGGCATAGAAGAATATGGGCCAAATGCAAGTAAATGAGAATATCCCAGAATGACAACTTGGTCAGCAAGAATGAGCTGGCTGACGGGCCTATTACATGTGGTGTGATTCTACTTTGGTTTGGGTGTCTGTTTACATTTTTCATACCTACATGAAGGGCTCAAGCCCAAAACATTAGTTTTGCATCTATCTTTGCTATATAAAGCACAGTGTTTTACCTGATGAGTTTCTCCAGCACTGTGTTTTACCTCAATCATGGTGACTGCAGACTTTCATGTTTTCCATTCTTATTCTACTAGTGTGAGGTTCTCTCAGGAGCCTGATGAGAAGGAAACTATCTCTGAATCTGGTGGTGCGAGATCAAACACTCGTTAGATGGTGCCTGAGGTGGGATGGGTCTTTTAATATATTGGCTACCTTTCGAAGGCTGTGGGAGGATGTAGATGGAGTCAATGGAGGAGTGAAATGTTTGTTAATGGCCTTGGGCAGAACATCTGGGTAACTTTTCAATGTATAAGTTGTTAAGGGATGCAGATGGCATTATCAAACTTCCTCAGGGAATGATACTCTTGCTTGGCCATCGAGCCGATGAGGTTGGACCGGACCAGGACAGGACAGAATATGTTGAATTTCCTCCCTTTAATTTGTCAATTTGTTGATGTTAAATTGAGCAATAATTAATTGGTGAGATGCTCTGAAACATGGTGAAAATGGAGATATTTCAAAGGATGAGGAGAGATAAGTTCGTTACATAGTTACACACACACACACACACACACACACACACACACACACACACACACACACACACACACATATATATATAGATATAATATATCTATATATATATATATATATATATATTCTTTGGCTTGGCTACGCGGACGAAGATTTATGGAGGGGGTAAATGTCCACGTCAGCTGCAGGCTCGTTTGTGGCTGACAAGTCCGATGCGGGACAGGCAGACACGGTTGCAGCGGTTGCAGGGGAAAATTGGTTGGTTGGGGTTGGGTGTTGGGTTTTTCCTCCTTTGCCTTTTGTCAGTGAGGTGGGCTCTGCGGTCTTCAGTTTGGCTGCCCGCCAAACTGTGAGGCGCCAAGATGCACGGTTTGAAGCGATATCAGCCCACTGGCGGTGGTCAATGTGGCAGGCACCAAGAGATTTCTTTAGGCAGTCCTTGTACCTTTTCTTTGGTGCACCTCTGTCACAGTGGCCAGTGGAGAGCTCGCCATATAACACGATCTTGGGAAGGCGATGGTCCTCCATTCTGGAGACGTGACCCACCCAGCGCAGCTGGATCTTCAGCAGCGTGGACTCAATGCTGTCGACCTCTGCCATCTCGAGTACTTCGACGTTAGGGATGAAAGCGCTCCAATGAATGTTGAGGATGGAGCGGAGACAACGCTGGTGGAAGCGTTCTAGGAGCCGTAGGTGATGCCGGTAGAGGACCCATGATTCGGAGCCGAACAGGAGTGTGGGTATGACAGCGGCTCTGTATACGCTTATCTTTGTGAGGTTTTTCAGTTGGTTGTTTTTCCAGACTCTTTTGTGTAGTCTTCCAAAGGCGCTATTTGCCTTGGTGAGTCTGTTGTCTATCTCGTTGTCGATCCTTGCATCTGATGAAATGGTGCAGCCAAGATAGGTAAACTGGTTGACCGTTTTGAGTTTTGTGTGCCCGATGGAGATGTGGGGGGGGCTGGTAGTCATGGTGGGGAGCTGGCTGATGGAGGACCTCAGTTTTCTTCAGGCTGACTTCCAGGCCAAACATTTTGGCAGTTTCCGCAAAACAGGACGTCAAGCGCTGAAGAGCTGGCTCTGAATGGGCAACTAAAGCGGCATCGTCTGCAAAGAGTAGTTCATGGACAAGTTTCTCTTGTGTCTTGGTGTGAGCTTGCAGGCGCCTCAGATTGAAGAGACTGCCATCCGTGCGGTACCGGATGTAAACAGCGTCTTCATTGTTGAGGTCTTTCATGGCTTGGTTCAGCATCATGCTGAAGAAGATTGAAAAGTGGGTTGGTGCGAGGACACAGCCTTGCTTCACGCCATTGTTAAATATATATATATATATATATATATATATATATTAGTACAGTGGACTCACCAATGGGAAACATTAGTGGACATTGTGAACTTCATGAAATAAATGACCATGTTGGCACCAGAACCTGTAGATGGACGAGCGATTGAGTATTTTGTGATTTACTGAATCGCCTCATTTGACCTTCTACATTTACTTCATAGTCACCTATTGGTAAATGAATGGAGAAACTCATCAGGTCAAACAGTGTACTTTATGTAGCCAAGATAAAGATGGAACGGCTCAAAGTATCATTGCTACATAAAGTATACTGCTTGACCTGCTGAGTTTCTCCTGCACTGTGGTTTTAATTCAATCACAGTGTCTGCCGACTCTCATATTTCCTCCGGTAAATGAATGCAGCAAATGAATGAAAAACTACACGGAAGCTGTGAGTGAGTTGAACCAACCAAATGAAACTCTCTGAGAGCTTATCAGCACCACTCCCATGATTCTTTACAGGTCCTCCCACCGGGATCATTGTGACCAGTGTGAACCTGCACCTCCATGATCTGGTTTGCTTGCAGATCAATGCAGCCCACTACATGGTGTTGATTACATAAGCCACAAACCCTCTGGACTAAAGGAACATTTGAAGGTCTACAATGGAACATTTGAAGGCCTAGAATTTATTTAGTCCTAGAAATAACATATTGTAGTTGCGCGCAACTCAAAGTAAAGACACACACAAAACACACCCATGAGTGTAGTCAGGTATAGCTCTGCTTTATTAGGGCTGAAAGCCTGACATTTGTATCATTCATGTTCCCGTCATTTGCCCTTGTTTGCTAACGTCATTGCTTGCATAACAATAGTGGGACTCCTGCGCATGGGTACATTCTTAAATGACAATGACTTCTTCTCCGCGTGTTTGTTCCTCTCTGTTGGCTGTGCACATGTGCCCCTATGCTGCCTTAGCCTCCCGACTGCCGGTTCACTTGCTGGGGCCCGATTTCTGTGGCGGTGTGCCACTACAATATAACATGTTCCAATTATCAGAACAATTTGTTAGAATTATAATGGTTTCCAATAGAGGTTAACTATTAACTTCTAACTAAAGGAACCAATGCCCAAATCTATAACAAGGTGCCAGAATCAATTGGATTCAAGCCAAACTTCAATAAACAGGGAGATGACACACATTCAAATGACTGAAGTTAATATTTTCCTTGAAGTTTAACAAAGGTAATAAATGAAGAAGGTCAGTGTGAAAACAGCCTTTTTATTTACAGGAAACAATTTGATTGGGGGCACAGTCATGTAATGGTTAGGCTGCCTGTCCAGGAGCCAGAGTTGTGGACCATTGATCCAGGAATCTGATGTCATATCCCACAAGGCCAGATGGGGAAGTTAAATTCTATTAATTAAATTAAACTGGGTATAAAAAAACATGCCTTAATAACTGTGACCACAAAACTGCTGAATTGTTGTAAAACCCATCTGTTTCACTCATGCTGTTCAGGGGAGGAAATCTACTATTTTACCTTGGTCTGACCTATATTGGACGACCTACCAAGTTTGTCAAACTGTTGTGAGGATTCTCAGACAGTAAAGGTGGTGGTGGTGGGGTGGGGTGGGGGGGGGGGGGTGGTAATAACCCACATCCAGTAATGAAATAAAAATGATTTTCAATATGAAAGCGACTGGATTTGTCAACACTCTTAGCTTTCATACAGATGCCAATTGAGTTTCTTTTCATCCTTTTGAAATGTAAGCGGTGTTTACTTTGAAGAGAGTAAAGACACAGAAGTGCTGGAGGAACTCAACAGGAGGCTCAGGCCCAAAAAACATTGTTTATATCTGTTTACGTTGCGAGACCTGCTGAGTTCCTCCAACATTTCTGTGTTTTTACAACAAGCACAGGATCTGCAGACTCTATGTTTCACTTCACTTTGAAGAGTATTGTATTAATATTGAGCTTCCCAACGAAAAAAAACTTGGGCCAAAAAAAATATGGTTGATGTGATGATGTGTTTTATTAAATAGGTTGATCTTTATTGATCAAGAATTGTTTGAACCATTATGGTACACTTTTTCAAAAATGATTTAAAGCAGTGGTTTTCAAACTGCCCGCCCCCCCCCCCAACACCACTCGCACACCACCTTAAGCAATCCCTAGGCCATAAGTGCTCCGTGATTAATAAGGGATTGCTTAAGGAAGCATGTGAGTGGAAAGAAAATGTTTGAAAACCACTGTTTTAATCGTCCCTAATTGACTCGTTATGTGCACCATTTCATAACTCCAAAAGAAATAGGCCAATGACAATTTTTCTCAAGCAAAATATCTCAATAACAATTGGGTCTAGAGCAGTGATTCTCAGCCTTCCCTTCTCACCTTACTAATCACAGAGCACTTATTGAATAGGGATTGCTTAAGGAGGAATGTGAGTTTAGGGGGCAGTTTGAAAATCACTTATTTAAAGCCTCGAATCTCTTATTGTTTATTAATTAGTTGATGCTAAAGGATGATCCCCTTGATTATAACATCAAAGTAATTCCTGATGAAAAACATGGTAAACGATTGTTAAATATCAAATAGAGTCTTATAATAATCAGTTTAATGATTAGCCATGGACCATTTAATAGAAAACACCCTGAGCATAAACCTGCCTTGCGATGTCAAAATCAATTGGGTTTATGCCAAATGGCATAGAAAAGAGATATTTCAACATCAGAGCGTAAGGTAATTTATATGCTTAAAATTGAGACACCCACATACATTTCCTGCAACTTGAAACCTTGACCCAAAATGCTTCTCATTATAATTTTCAATTTAAGCTATCCTTTTTAAATCGAGCATCAGAAGAATATCACACAACTGCTAATTCTGATCTTTTTGGCTCATGAGGTCTTCATAGACTCACCGTTTGCATTTAGTTGGGTCAATCTTTCAGGAGAACTGCCTCTAAACTTCAGAAAATCATGTTACTGTCCCATCAGGTATATGAATAAATAATAGGTATCTTTATGGGTGTTCTGTGCGAAAACATGCTACACCTGTAATTAGTTAACTCAGCCATTTCTTTAGTAAAACAAGCAAGTCTGCAGATGCTGTGATTGAAGTAAAAGCACAATACTGGAGAAACTCAGCAAGTCCAAAAGAAAACTTTATGTAACAAAGATAAAAATACAAAACCAACATTTCAGCTGGAACTGTGCTCCCCCAACCACCCATCTCACCCCCCTCCCCCACTTCCCTCCTCCATCACTTTGTTCAGATGCCTGCTGATATTTTATCATACCTTGATGAAAGGCTCAAGCCTGAAATTTTGGCTATGTATCTTTAGCTTTGCTATATAAAGTACACTGTTTGACCTGCTGAGTTACACTAGCATTATGTTTTTCTCAGAAATATCTTTGCTGCACCATAAATAATCATAAAAGACTGGAGTTGTAAAACTATCAGGCTTTTATTATCTATAGGCTGCAACAGCCATCAACCTCACTGACTGATCGAGGCAGAGTGGAATGGGAAGCATGCAAAAGGGTTATGGGTAGGATTGGATTCAGGAGGCGTGTCCAGCCAGTAGTAGCCAATCATAACATTACAGTGGTTTACCACATTCACCCCTCCTTTTTAAGAAGAGTCCTTCGGAGTGAGAAAAGAAGATGAAACAAATATACATATATACATTTTACAGATTAAGTCTGTCAAGAGGGTCTCCTCTGCCACAGTGAACAATGAGGTAATGGTTGGGGCCTGCTGTAGCATCCTGAGCAGCTTGTGGGGTTGGCCTGTCATCACCGGTTACAGATTGTTGGGGGGGGGGGGGAACAGGTGAGGGGGTAAGGGAGTGTGGTGCATCAACAGTGGCCAGGAGTGGAGAGTGGTCAGCTGCAGGCTCAGGGACCCCTAAGGGAGAAGTGGAGGGAAGTGTCTGTTGGTGGTCAGTGGTGGTTTGAGAGGTGCCCGATGGTGCCAGATTCCAGATTGAGGCTGTGTCCTCATGCCCACCAGGAAAGAAAACGTAGGCATACTGGGGGTTAGCGTGGAGGAGGTGGACCCTCTCGACTAGTGGGTCAGTCTTAGATTGCCTGGTGCGCTTCTGAAGCAGGACCGGTCCTGGGGTGGTAAGCCAGATGGGCAGCAAAATCCCTGATGCAGACTTCCTCAGGAAAGCAAGCATCTGTTCATGAAGTGTGTTGTTGGTGACCATATATATGAATGACTGGACAGAGTGCAGCAAGTCTGGGAGGACTTTTATCCATTGGGAGACTGGAAAGTCCTGTGACCTCAGTGCTAAGAAGATGGTTTCCAGACCATGGCATTCTCCCTTTCTATTTGCACATTTGTGATGCCAAAGGGGAGGAAGTGGTTGAGACAGCCATGCACCTTGAATTCAGTATACTGGTGGTTCTCTGGGTGGATGGGGAGCTGGTGATATGCCGACTTCAGGTCAATCGTGAAGAATACCTGATAGAGTGCAATCTGATTGACCATATTGGATATTCGGACGTGTGTTTACCGGTTGATGGTCTGGCTGTAGCCTATGGCCATCCTATTCTTTACCCCATTCTTTATCACAATCACCTCCAAGGGCTATTGCTGGCCTCGATTATACACTCGCCCAACAAGCACTGAACCTCCAACTTAATGAATGCCTTGTCTGCTGTACAGGACCATCTACTCCTGGTAGCCACCAGCTTGCAATCAGTGCTAAGGTTGGTGAACAGTGGGGGAGGGGGGTTGACCTTGAGGGTCGAGAGGCCATAGATCGCACACAGAGGGCCATCAGTGAATTGATCATTGCAAACCGTGAGGCCCATCAAATTTCAATGTCACTTTCTGAAGTTGGTACTGGAAGTCTAGCCCAGTTGCAAGGGGGCACAGATTTGTGGCATGATGAGTAGCCTGAAATGTTTGTAAACTATGCCTCCAATGGTCAGGGTAACTACGCAGGACCCATGGATGGCTGCCATGTGTGATTTGGACGCGAGTGTTATCTTGTGTTTGGCGAGCCATATTTTATGGGATAGGTACTTAATTGTATCGGGGTGGATAAAACTTTCTGTTCTCCTGCTATTGAATAAGCTGTTGGTAATGCACTCATTTATCTGGACGTCCATCATGGACCTGGCGAGTTTGTGTGGTGCATCTTGGTTCAGGGTGATTGAAGCCAGTATAGACTCATTGTCCGATGGGTGCTAATGATCCCGAGATGGCCGCCTTCACCCCAGGATGACTGCCCTGAGTTTCTCCTCATGGTATTGTATGGCTGGGAAGATGGCCCAAAATGGTGGCCCCCATGACTCATACATGGTGTTGCTGGTTTATAGAGGAGATGGTGCCAATTGCGCTGTCAGGAATGGTAACTGTCTACATGTGGTGCTGCTAGGTTTCGCAGATGGTTTGAACTGGAAAGCTTCGGCATAATGTCCTTTTTTCCTGCACCTAGCACATCCTTGGGAGGGCAGCATTTCCTCAGATGTTTACCCTGCCCACAGAAGTAGTAATTGGGGTGGTCACCCACAACAGCGTCTGAGGTCAGGTCACTAAAGGAGTGGGATGGTGTGGGTGACCAATCGCTCTTGGGGCAGGATGATTCCCCCATCCCAGGATAGTGGCGACTGTGGCAACCAAGTGGTGGTCGAGTAATCATCTGTATTTTGGAGGACCACCTCCAGTGTCTCTGTCAGCTCAACCGCCCTCTGTAGATCAAGTACCTTTTGTTCCAGGAGTCTCTGCGTTATGTACCTGGAGTGGTCATGTTAGCATCCGGGATGAGGTCCACAGCATTCTTGGTGGCCATCACAGCCTTACAGTCGCTCGTAGGCTCCAGAGGGCCTGCAGGAGTTGCTTTCTGGTGGCCAGGAGGTGCCTGGCTAAGACCTCATTTACTTTCTTATGATACTGGGCCCTCAGGATCTCCATAAACACTGGGTATGAGCTGGCATCACTGATCATCAGGAATATTTGGGGTCCGACTCACGTGAAGAGTATTCTCATTCGGATAGCATCTATGGTGATAATGTCCACGGCTGCCGCCAGGAAGTCAGAGTTTGAATGTGTTCAGGGCATCTGGCGATCGAGGGCTGAGATTGAACTTCTCAGGTTTCAGGTACTATTCCATGCTTCTTTTGAAAAATGTAGTTTATAAAATTGATTTGCCATCAACAATCACAAAAAGCTAGAGTTGTGAAACTATCAGGCTTTTATTAACTATAGACTGGATTAACCAGCAACCTCATTGACTGATTGAGGGCAGAGTGGAATGGGAGCATGCAAGGGGCTATGGGTAGAATCAGTCTTGGGTGGAGTGTCCAGCTGGCAGAAGCCAATCATAGCATAACAGTGGTTTACCACAATCTTTATCTATCTACTGTCCATCTTTCATCAGCGAGATCCTCTTAGTAATGTGAATTGCCTTCTCTACATCATAAATGATGAAAATACAAACTGTTGGTGCCAAATAAAAACAATTAATCATAATTTCTGCCCAAACCCTAAAAATATTTTTGCTTGCTGTATTAGCAAAGTGCCAATCTGAAAAGTCTCATAGAGAAGATTAATTAACTGAGATGTTCATACAGCAGGGATATAGTGGAAGGCAATTAAATCTTACAGCCTGGGTGATGCTAAGATGTTCTATGCAATCCCGTCATATAGCCGTTATTTCTCCACACTTCCAGTACAAAGAGTGGCACTGTAGTCAACTCAGGGGAGTAGTTAATAGTTACAAAGTCAATGTTAAAACGCCTTCATCTGTCCCAATGGCATGTGTTTGCTGCACTGAAGTTGGGCAAATATCTCGGATGGTGTAAATGGATGAAGGTTTGTCAAATTCTTTGTTAAGCATCCTATCCCAAGTTCTCACAAGGAACCCAGAACAAAAGGGGAAGAAATTCATCTTTACTCACTACTGAGGGATGGGTATCCACCACCCATTATACTCTGTTCTCGATTGTAATGACATTAGAATCGAACTTTATGTTGGGAAAATTTAGTTTATGACACTTTTACCCTGTGGAAAAAGATTCTGACTGTCTAACTCAATTATGCCCCACTTAATTTTACAAAATTCTATCCTATTAAATCTCTTCCACACCCCCACCCCCCTCCCATGCAGCTTAAACCTATATCCTCAGGTTTCCCCACTCTGAGCAAAAAACATTGCATTCACTCAATTCCTATTATGGTTTTGTGTACATCTGCGAGATCTCCTTTAACCTGCTTGTACTCCAAAAAATAAATGAATTAATGCTTGTTATATGCAGATGTAATGGAAGTATTACTTGCTGCAGCTTCCCAGGTACATGAAACACACAGCACACAAGAAGTGAAAAATAGATAACAAGACACAAGGAAGAATTATGCAGCGTTGGGCCACTTGAAATCAAGGAAACCTCGCGAGCCAGTGAAAATACACAGAGGAAGGAGAGCAGCATGGTTACATTTTGATTATTTAATAGAGATATTATTTGGTTTCTTTAATGGATAAATTAATCTTAACAGTTTGATACTTCCACCACCCTCAACAAGATTTTGCTCAAGTTATCATATTAACATTTTAATAAAATAATTCAGGAAATTTAAAAAAAATTGGGACAATATGAAAATACAAATGTTGGCATGAAGAGAAGCTCCTGCTGTGACTAGAAGCCTGCCATTTCAGATCGGATACCTGCAGCAACGGCTTTTGACCAGAGGGCAAGAACAGTGAAGGCTGCTTCTGAGCTGAATGCCAAGATTATGAATTGTTTGAACACAGCCTGCTGTCTCATGGCAACTGTCAATTCATTAATCAAAAACCTATTCTCAAGTTCACACAAGGAACACAGAACTAAAGGGGAAGAAGTTCATCTTTGTTCACTACTGAGGGATGGGTATCTACCACTCATTATTCTCTGCTCTTGATTCTAATGGCAACATTGGAACCAAACATTATGTTGGGAAAATTTAGTTTGTGACACTTTTACCATGCGGAAAAAGATTCTGACTGTCTATCTCATTGATGCCCCACTTAATTTTACAAAATTCTATCCTGTTAAATCTCTCTCCCATCACCTTAAACCTATGTCTTCTGGTTCCCCTACTCTGGGCAAAAGAAACTGCATTCACAGATTCCTGTGTTGATTTGGTTTACCTCTGTAAGATCACCCTTCATCCTCTTGTACTCCAAGAAATAAACTCCTCACCTGCTCAACCTCTCCCAAAAGCTCAGGGCCCCAGATCCTGGCAACATCCTCATGAATCTTCTCTGCACCCCCTTCAGCTTGATAACATCTTTCCAGCAGCACCAAAACTGAGCAGAATACTCCAAATGGGACCTCATCAACAACTGAAACAACTGCAACCTGACCTTCCAACGTCTAGACTCAATATGCCGATGAAGGCCAATGTGATGAAAGCCTTTTTGACCACCCTAACCAACTGCGAGGCCAATCTCAATGTGCTATGTTCCTGTATTCCTGGATCCCTCTGCTCTTCAACCCTCTCCACATCCATACCATTCACTGTGTAGGTCGTATCCATGTCAGTCCTCCCAAATACACCTCTCATTTCTCTGTATTAAAATCCATCAACTTCTCCTCTGCCCACCTGATCAGGATCCTGCTGCAATCTTTGTCAGCCATCTTTACTATCCACAAAAACAGACACATTAGTCTTATCCATAAACTTGCTAATCATTTCATACATGTTTTCATCCGAATAATTGATAGAGATGATAAACAGTAATAGGCCTAGCACCAAACCCTGAGGCATACTACTAGTCACAGGACTTCCTTCTGAAAAGCATATTTCATCAACATGTCTACTTTCTTCCATGAAGCCAATTTTCTATCCATTCCACTACTTCATCTTAGACCCCACACGACTGGAACTTCTAGAGTGGCCTGCCATGCAGAATGTTCTAGAAGTCTAGCGAAAACCATATAGAAAACATTTAGGGCACTGGGCAACATTTGCCACCCTTCAGTTTTCTGAAGGTCTGTTCTTAACGACGACTCATACATCTCAGCCAAGGCACCTGCGATTTCCTCTCCAGCTTCCCACAGGGTCCTCAAATATCTCTGATCAGGCTATGGATATTTGTCTCCTCATATGCATCAGGATCTTCAGCACTTTCTTAACTGTAATACTGACTGTTCTCAAGATACTTCTATTGATTGCCCCAAGTTCCTCAGTCCTCATGTCTTTCTCTACAGTAAAAATGGAGGGGAAGTACTCATTGAGGACCTTGCCCTATTCCTGTGTTTACACAAAGTTGACTGCATTGATTCTTGAGGGGTACTGTGGCCATAGGAATCGCAGTGGACACGATGAAATAACCACACAAGGCATTTCTAGAGTGAATCAAATGGATTTACTCTTCATCATCCACACAACCTTTTAAAAGCCAGAAACGTGTGCTCGACACGTCTTGACATAATCACGCAGTGATGTCACATGCCCGGTTTGATGCCTCCTGGGAGTTGTAGTGCTGCCATAGTGCCACTACATGGTTCCCCTGCCCACCCCCCCCCCCCCACCCCCAGAACTGGCAGAAAGGTTTGTCTGTGTTTTAGGTGGTTGACCTCTGCAATGGACTGTTGGCTGCTGCAGTGGGGAAGACTTGTACACATGAGCTGGTTTAAGCCTGTCAACAGTGAAAGACTGTGGCTTCCCTGCAATGTCCAAAATACAGGTCGACCTAGTTTGTCTGAGTATCTTATAAGGCCCTTTGTAGGGTGCCTGTAAAGGTTGACCAAGTGTTCCTCTTCGGACAAAAACATATTCGCAGTTTTTGAGATCTTCAGGCACAAAAGAGTGTTCTCCATGTGACGATGGTGGAATTGGGGTCAATTTTCCTATAGTCTCCCACAGCCTGCTCAACAGTTCCTTAGGATCATTGCTGGAGTTGGAACGGTAGGGGACAAACTCCCCTGGAGCCACCAACGGTGCGCTGTACACAAACTCCACAGATGAAGCTTGGAGGTCCTACTTTGGAGTTGTTCTAATGCCCAATAATACCCAGGGCAGCTCATCAGCCCAGTTCAGGTAATCTAATAGAGTCATCAAGGCTGACTTGAGATGTCAATGAAATCTTTCCACCATTCCATTGGCCTGGGGATGATAGGCATTTGTATGATTAATTGATGTACTGAGCAAGAAAGACAAGGCCATCCACAGTGAGGAAGTACATTGTGGCCCTCTATCCAAAGTAACATACACCGGTAAACCAAAACAAGACACCCAGGAACTGGCGAAAGCCCAAGCATAAATGTTTGTAGTAGCATCTATCATAGGCATGGCCTCAGGCCACCAAGTAAACCTATTACTGTAAAAAAAGGTAACGCTATCCTCTTGAAACAGAAAGTAGACCAATGACGTCCACTTGGACATGAGCAAAATGCTGAGTAATTGTTGGAAAGAACTGCAGTGGTACCTTAGTATGCCACTGAACTTTTGCTTTCTGGCAGCCAATGCAGGACTTTGTCATTTGTTTAACGTCTTTTTTAAGACCGCGCCACACAAACCTGTCGGAAACCATATGGACAGTCAATCTAATCGATGGATGTGAGAGATCATGCACAGAGTCAAATATTCGACATTTCCATGATGCCGGAACTACTGGATGTGGTGTCCCATTGATGTATCACTGAGGCGTAGTTTACCATTAACTCCAAACTGGACATCTTGCAATTGCAGGTTCATGATTGCAGTCAAATAAGAATTCATCTCATTCATGGTCATGTACTTGGGCAACGGCCAAAGCTGTGTAGTCAATACTTTGATCTACAGACGAAAGCAGAGCAGGAAAGTGTATCAGCTACTACATTGTATTTTCCAGAAATATGTAAAATATTTGTAGAAAATTCTGAAATGAATGGTAATTGCCATTGCAGTCGAGTTGACCAGGGCTCTGCGACCTTGGAAAATGCAAATGTTAAGGGCTTGTACATAGTAAAATCTCTGCCCTCCCAAAAAATAACATGTGTCAATAGACAAGTAAATGTCCAAAAGCTCCTTATCAAAAGCACTGTATTTCTTCTCTGCTTCACGAAGATGGCAGCTGAAGAATGCTAACTGTTTCCATTGCCCGTTGACATATTGATGAAGTGCACCTTCTACGGCCATACTGGAAGTGTCTGTAGAAAGGGCAGTGGCTGCATTTAAAACTGGGTAGCTGAGCATAGTGGGATGAGTCAGGAAATTTTTTAACTTCAAAAATGCATTGCTTCCCTCTTCAGTCCAATGGATGGTTCTGGCATTTATGGACAGTAAATCAAAAAGAGGCTTCATGATATGAGCTGCTCCTGGAAGAAACCGATAGTAAAAATTTACCAAGAATTTCTGCAGGTGTTTAACCGTACCACGTCTTGGGTATTTGGTAATGGCCTCAATTTTGGATGGCAGTAGAGACACGCCTTCCTGAGTAATCCTATGTCCCAAGAAATAAATAATTTCTTGTCCAAAATCACATTTATCCGGATTGATGATCAGTCCAAACTTCTGAAGATGAATAAAAAGTGTTTGAAGATGTTCCATATGTTCTTTCTTGGTCCCACAGGCTACTAAAATGTTGTCAAGCTAAACAAAGAGATTGGTCATATGAAGTATTAAAGCATCCATCACCCATTGAAATGATTGAGGGACATTCTTTAATCTAAATAGCATTCTTAAAAATTCAAACAACCCAAATGAGATAATTATTGCTGTTTTTGGAATGTTTTCTGGCTCTACTAGTACTTGGTGATAGCCACGCACCAAGGCTATTTTGGAGAAGATCCAAGTAAATTAGCCGAGAAATCCTGACTACGAGGTATCGGATAACTATCTGGGATGGTGGCATCGTTAAGCCATCGGTAATCTCCACAAAGTCGCCAACCTCCATTGTGTTTCAAGACCATATGTAATGTAAATGTCCAACGACTGTTGGGCCCTCAAATTATGCCTAGTTCCTCTATCTTGGCAAACTCTTCCTTAGTTAAGAGCAGCTTCTCTGGAGGAAAGTGGCACTCTTTAGCATGGATAGGAGAGCCCTTGGTTCAAATGCGATGAGTAACACTATGGTTTGCAGTGGAGAAACAAAATTGAAGAGTAGTTATCTCAGGGAAATCTTCCAACAACTTGGAGAATTCATTTACTGGTTTACCTAATGTTTGGACGCGAAGAGAAGGGGTATAGGCATCTGCCAGAGGGATGGTCTGAGAAGTAGTTCCATCTATTAGCTGACACCCTTTTAAGCCAATGAGGAGTGAATGAGCTCGAAGAAAATCTGCACCAAGCAAAGGTCAGGATACTGCTGCTATAATGAATGACCAAGTGTAGAGATCATTCTCAAACTTGATATTCATCTTCCTGATGCTAAAGATCAGAATTTTGGAAATGTTAACTGTTTGTAGTTGCAGGTCTGGGGTAGGATGGCATGTGTCAAAATCGGTGGGTGGAAATACACTAATTCTGAACCCCTGTTCACCAGAAATTTTCATTGGGACAACTGGCCCCATACATACGTTAAGCTTGCAGGTTTCTTGCCAACTGCCACAGCCCTTACTGGCAGTTCACCTGGGTGTTTCTTGCAAATAGGCAGGGTGGAATGCACTTGTGGGCATTTACTCCCCAACGCCTGTGGCAATAACACCAAGATGAGGTGTCCACAGGCTGCTTGCTTGTTTTGGGCCATTGCCTGTTTGACAGATTATAGATATGTATTTGGGAGATAAATTGGGCCAGGTTTTTAGTTTAGGTCACATACAAACTCTTTAAAACAGATCTTATTTAAAGTACTGGAGCTCTGCTCGTGCTAGACAGGCTGGTGCCAAGAGCTATTTGCAAAAGCTCTGGAGAATGCCCAAGAGACTTCACTAATGGATTGTTGTTTACAAAAAGGCAAGAGATGAAAGAACTCATTAGAGCCACAGACTGTCTAGAGTGGAACTTGCTGTTCTAAGAGGGTCATGTGGTTTTGCAATCAGAGAGAGTAAAACAGGCTTTCTCTCTGACACAGAGAGAGAGAAAATTTGTTTTGCAGTCAGCAGCAGCAGCTGGGACTGGAACAGGACAAGCTGGCAAGTTTGTGGAAAACCCCATTAGAAGACGGGTTGTGAGTGCTTAGTTCAGCCTGGTCAAAACCCTTGTGTTCATGCAAGAGGTGAGGACTGGCTGCCTAATATTTCACTGGAAATAAGAGAAACAAAATGGAACTCTGTGGTGACCTCAAAGAAAGTGTCTGGAAAACACTGATGGGGGAAGTTTCTTTGGCAAGACACTGAAGTGGCTGGTTACAAGGACTCAGTTGTGAGTGCCCAGCGAACAGCAAATCTCTCTCTGAAAACCGACAAGAAACTTCCTGAGCAGTAACAATTTACCTTTCAAGCACCAAAGCCTGGTGAACTTCATAAATGTTCAATTCTGTGGGGGGGGGGGGGGGCGTGGAAAGATGGTATAGAACCAAGACATGAATTCCATCTTTTCCTGGCAGGACCAATTAATGCCTGAGTTGTAAAGACTGTTTAAAAGTTAAAAAGTTTACTAGATGTATTATTAAGTGTTGGGGCTGCAAGAAATTAAGAAAGGAAAAGGTCAGAAGCAAAATAAGTTAGTTATTAAAGTTGTAGGAAAGTAAAAATCTGGGCCTACCGAAGAGAAGAAGCACCAGGATCAATTAAGCATGGAACCCACGCCACAGAGGATGTCTTTGAAAGAAGGTTGATGTCTCCGGGGATTCAGCTGGCTAAAGATGGTGCCGATGTCGGTCAGGACAAAACGCAGCACCGTCAGCGTGGCCGGGAGGGGATGAGGTGAGCAGGGCTGTGCAGGGGTGCAGGCGGGATAGCGCTCTAGGCAGTGCTCCAATGAGTGCTGATGTGCCAGCAAGCACCCACTACTATGCAACGGGCCCAATGAACATGCGCCCGACGTTGCGTTTTCATGAGGTCCTAGATTGATTCCATGCTGCGGGGGGACCTGCTCCATGCTGGACTGAAGAAGTTGGTCTGACGTGGACTGGGGTTTAGACACGCAGCAGGGCGGCAAAAGAGGATGTTCTAATAGCTGAGGATGATGAGGAGGAACAAATCGAATATTTGGATGAAGATCAAGAGTTGTTATTGATGGCAGCTGAAGCAATGGAAGGTAGGCCCAGAACTACAAAAATGGCTTCTCCTTTTAAATCTGTTGTTTCACCTACTTCAAGTCCATCACCTGGACCTGATGTGGTTACAATGTTTGAAGAGTTAACAAAACAGAATGAAAACATTATGACTTATATAACCACTGGTTTTCATAATGTTGATGAACAATTTGTTGATGTGAAATGTAAAATATCAGATGTGCGTGGAGAAATTGCTGCTATGAAAGAAGATTTTAATAAATGTTTGATTGCAGTGGATGAAGTACAGGAAAGATGTAAGAATATTGAAGATAGAATGTACCAAGTGGAAGAATCAGTATCTGGTTGGGATGTGCAGAAGAGTATGTTTTTGCTAAAAATTGACTCTGGAAAATCAAAGTCGAAGGAAAAATATAAAGATAATTGGACTTCCAGAGGACTTTGAAGGTCAAGATCCTACAATTTTGTTTCGTAAATGGATTCCAGAAATATTAGGGATGGAAGCATTTCTGGATGGATTGGAACTGGACAGGGCTCATCGAGCGTTAAGAAGAAAACCTTTTCCAGGACAACCCCCAAGAGCAGTTTTACTTAGATGTTTAAGATATCAAGATCGGGAAACAATTTTGCGTCTTGCGGTGCAGAAAGCTAGAATCAATCAAAATCCAATTATGGTTCAAGGCAGTAGAGTTTCCTTTTATGCGGATTTAAGTCAGGAAGTTATAGAGCGGCGTAAGGAGTTTAATCAAGCTAAGACGGTGTTGTGGAAGAAGGGTTACAGGTCGACATTTAGATATTCAGCAGTGTTGAAAGTGTTTTATGGGCCATCTCAGTATATATTCTTTGAGAAAGCTCAAGATGCTTTAACCTTTGCTAATTTTTACCAGATATAAAGTTGAGATTTGATCTTTCCGATTGACATTCCTAAAGTCAAGAATGGAAATGGCGGTGAATTGAAGAAGATGGAGATGTTGCAGCTGATTGATCTGGCAGAAGATATAATAAAGTAGTCTGGAATTTGGGATTTTTTTAATAAAAGAGTTTTCTTTTGGAAGTCTGGCCAGGGAGAGGTCAATGGCCCTGCTGAATTTGAAGTCATCTACCACTAGTGGTATTGACCACACTTAGTCAACAAGGGGGGTACTGCTTTGCAGTTGAGGGGAAGGAAGGGGATTTTTGTGTTTGTGTTTTTGGTTGTTGTTGGGGTTTTTTTAGGGGTATACTAATTTTCACTTTAGTTTAGTAAGAAAGGCAGTTTTTTTCTTCTTTTTTGTGGGTTTTTTAAAAAAATCAGGTTTAGAGGAGGAGCTAGTTTTTATTGTAAGAGTAAATTGTGTTAAGTGCCACTCTATAGCTCCTACGGCTCCTAGAACGCTTCCACCAGCGTTGTCTCCGCTCCATCCTCAACATCCATTGGAGCGCTCACACCCCTAACGTCGAGGTACTCGAGATGGCAGAGGTCGACAGCATCGAGTCCACGCTGCTGAAGATCCAGCTGCGCTGGATGGGTCACGTCTCCAGAATGGAGGACCATCGCCTTCCCAAGATCGTATTATATGGCGAGCTCTCCACTGGCCACCGTGACAGAGGTGCACCAAAGAAAAGGTACAAGGACTGCCTAAAGAAATCTCTTGGTGCCTGCCACATTGACCACCGCCAGTGGGCTGATAACGCCTCAAACCGTGCATCTTGGCGCCTCACAGTTTGGCGGGCAGCAGCCTCCTTTGAAGAAGACCGCAGAGCCCACCTCACTGACAAAAGGCAAAGGAGGAAAAACCCAACACCCAACCCCAACCAACCAATTTTCCCTTGCAACCGCTGCAATCGTGTCTGCCTGTCCCGCATCGGACTGGTCAGCCACAAACGAGCCTGCAGCTGACGTGGACTTTTTACCCCCTCCATAAATCTTCGTCCGCGAAGCCAAGCCAAAGATAGGTGATAATGAACAATTTGAATGTTGTGATGTTTAATATTAAGGGGTTAAATCATCCGATAAAACAGAAACGTATATTGTCTTATATTAAAAAACTGAAGGTGGATATTGCATTTTTGCAAGAAACTCATTTAACAGAGAAGGAACATAAGATATTGAAAAGAGATTGGGTTGGACATGTGATTGCTTCATCTTTTAACTCCAAAGCTAGTGGAGTAGCTATTTTGGTAAATAAGAAAGTACCATTTACTTTGGATTCCCTTTCTGCTAATGCTGGTAGAATTTTAGTGGTGAATTGTAAATTTTTTTCGGAAGTTTGGACTTTGATGAATGTTTATGCACCAAATGAGGATGATGAAGTAATTATTTCAGATGCCTTTTTAAATTTGAACCAATCGAATGGAAATATTTTGGTGGGAGGGGACTTTAATTGTTGTTTGGATCCTTTATTGGATAAATCTCCAAAGATTGTAAAGAGAACTAAAATGGCAAAGAGAATAATTGAGGTAATGAAAGATTCAAATTTAGTGGAAATATGGAGAAAATTGAATCTTATGGAAAAAGACTATTCTTTTTATTCTGCACGACATAATTCATTTTCTAGAATTCATTTATTTTTAGTTTCAGCTCCATTGCAAGGTAGATTTATTCAAGCAGAGTCTAAAAGTAGAACATTGTCTGATCACTCGTCATTGTTGGCTTCTTGTTTGGGTACTGATAAGGTAGGAAATACTTATCACTGGAGATTTAATGAGATGTTATTTAAAAAATCTGAGTTTATTAAATATATTAGAGAATAAATTACTTTTTATGTACAAATGAATCAAGATTAAGTTCAGAGTAAATTTGTTTTATGGAATGCTTTAAAGGCATATTAGAGAGGTAAGATTATTAGTTATATAGCAAGAATTAAAAAACAATATTTGATTGAGAGTTAGAATTTGGAAAAATAACTCAAAAGGTTAGAAAAAGAATTTCAGAAGAATTCTACTGAAGATAATAAGGTACAATTATCTATATTAAAGTTGCGATATAATATTTTGCAATCATATAAATATGAAAAAACTGATTCAGAGATCAAAACAGCTTTATTATGAGTTAGGTGAGAGAGCACATAAGGTTTTAGCTTGGCAATTGAAAATGGAACAAGCATCAAGAACAATCAATGCAATTAGGAAAAATTCAGAGATTACTTACAAACCACAAGAAATTAATGAGGAGTTTTTTTAGATTTTATAAGGAACTTTATACATCAGAAAGTAGGCAAAGTACTGAGCAAATTGATTTGTTTTTGGCCAATTTAAATTTACCATTATTGAGTGGGAAAGATATTAATGATTTAGGTAGTCCCTTTATGGAATTGAAATTAAAGGAAGCATTGCAATCGATGCCAGGAGGAAAGTCTCCGGGAGAAGATGGGTTTACAGCAGGGTTTTATAAAGAATTTAATGATTTGTTGTTTCCGGTCTATATGGATGTTTTGAAACAGGCAACCAAGTTAGGTTCATTTCCAGAATAATCTTTGAGGGCATTAATTACTGTTATTCCAAAGAAGGACAGAGATCCTTTAAAAGTGTCCTCTTATCGACCAATATCGTTGCTAAATGTAGATGATAAGATTGTGGCAAAAGTATTGGCTAATAGATTGGCTAATTATTTGTCAAAATTAGTACATGTTGATCAAGCTGGATTTATAAAAGGTCGATATGCTGTTGATAATGTTACTAAATTGATTTCTATAATTAATGCTGCGAGACAACAATTTAATCAACCAATGATAGTGGCATTAGATGCAGATAAGACTTTTGATAGAGTTGAATGGAAATTTTTATTTAAGGTTTGAGAAACTTTTCAGTTTGGACCACATTTTACTTCTTGGATTATAGCTTTATATATTAATCCTTCAGCACGAATAATGACAAATGGACAGATTTCATTGGCTTTTACATTATCTCGATCAACTAGACAAGGTTGTCTTCTTTCACCTGCATTGTTTGCTTTAGTAATAGAACCTCTTGCTCAAACTATGGCAGAATTTAGATATTAAAGGCATTAAAATAGGTGAACAAGCATATAAAATTAATTTGTTTGCTGATGATGTGTTGATATATCTAAAATATCCTAAAGAATCTTTGAATGTGTTGCAAAATTTACTAAATCAATATGGTATATTTTCAGGATATACGTTAACTGGGAAAAAAGTGAAATATTACATATATCAGATGAGGATTATACAGATTGTGGACAGATTATTAGATTTAAATGGTCTAATAAAATTAAGTATTTAGGAGTTTTAGTTAATAGAGAATATCAGGATTTATATACTCTGACTTATATATTATTGTTAAATAAGATTAAAATTGATTTATAGAAATGGAAAGACTTGCCATTAACTTTAATTGGGAGAGTAAATTGTATAAAAATGAATATTTAACCCCATATACAATATCTTTTTCAATCCATTCCATATATGATACCAAATAAATTTTTTAAAGAATTAAATAAAGTAATTTGATTATTTTTGTGGAAGGGTAAATTGTCTACTGTTTCTACACATAAATTAACATGGCAATATGAATGGAGAAGACTTCAATGAGCACATTTTCAAAATTATTATGAAGCAGCACAGTTCAAATTTATTAATAGGTTATTAATAGGCCAAAGTTAAATTACATCAAATTTTTGAAGAAGAAATTAGTCAATTTATTTATAAATGGAATCTTTTATTGTTTCAAAAATATAAATGACCAGTATTAAGGCATATATTTGACATTTGGTATAAGCGAGATCAACTTATAGGTTCTAAAGGGAAAATTTCAGCTAAATCACCATTGTATCAGAATAATCTGTTTTCTTTAAATAATCTTTATTTGAAGAATTGGAAATTGAAAGGAATAATTACTATACAAGATTGTTTCGAGGCAGATAAATTTTCTACATTTAATAGATTACAAGAGAAATTTGGTCTTACTTCAAATTCTTTTTTGGCCTATTATCAAGTTAGAGATTTTTTGCAAATACAATTTGGTAAGGATTTAATTTTACCAAGTCAATTTAAATTTGAGAATTTAATGGTTGATAAGGAAACAAAAGGGTTTATATCGGATATGTATAGGTTGTTGCAGGAAAAGATGGAGCAAGTTGGGGTATATAGGACAAAGGAGAAATGGGAGAAAGATTTAAATATTGAATTGTCTTGGGAGGAATGGTCAAATGTGTGTACTGATCATGTTACAAAATTAATTAATGTGAGATATAGTATGGTTAATTATAATTTTATCCAGCAATGAGAAATTGAAGAAATATGGGTTTAGTTTAACAGATTTGTGTTTTAGGTGTAAAAAAGAGACAGGTACTTTTATGCATTCTGTATGGATGTGTAAGAAAGTTTAATTCCTTTGGGAAAAAGTTTTTAATCACATTTTTGAGAGATTTATTTAAAATTGATTTGAAAATGGATCCAATGATGTGTTTATTGGGTTACATGAATGCTGTAATTCCAGGATTGGCTGATAAGTCACAATTGGCATTTTTGTGATTAGGGTTAGCGGTAGCAAGAAAATGTATAGTGATAACTTGGAAAGATGATGTAGAATTGAATATACAAAGATGGCATAATTAATTGCAATTATGTTTATATCTGGAAAAAATAACTTAAAATTTGCAAAATAATTATCTTTTTTTGTTAAAATGTGGAGTTTATATTTGGAATGTATGGCTATAGATTTTAAGTAAATGATATGTAAAGAGTTCGCACTTTGATTTATTCATTTTAAATGTTAAAACTTTTTTTGTCTAAGGCTTCAAGGGGTGGGGGAGGATAGCTGAGATAGTGTAGGTTAGTAGAGGGAGGGAGGGGTGTGGGGAGGATATACTTTTTTTTCTGTTTTCATTGTATTTGTATTTTTACTTTTGTATTTTGTCTTTTTTTTGTAAAGTTTTATAAAATTCGTAAGTAAAATTTTGAAAAAAAATTGTTCAATTCTGTGCCTAGTATAAGAATTGCCTGCAACTTGGAGGAATGAAAAGTGAGGTTGGACTGTGAATCAAAGAACCTTTCTGAACTTACATACACATTACATACACGTGCACTTAGAAATAGAAGGGAGTTGTTAGGTTAAGATAAGTTAATAGTAACAAGTTAAAGTTTGATCCTGTTTTTATGTTTAAGCAACTTTTGTTTAAGTAACCACTTATCTTGGTGACTATCTATTGCTGCTGGGTTTTGGGGTCCTCTGGGCTCATAACACTTGTTTGTAGGGAGTTATGTGCTAAGAGCACTAGAGTGTGACAGGGGGTCAATATCATAAGGGCTGGTTGTGCTTTTTAGCTAGCCATAGAATTTTTGCCTCCACATCTACAGCCCTTGGGTCATGAACACTTGGATAACAAAAGATCACCTGGCATTTGCTCTTAAAAGAGCTGCTCGAATAATATATTGGACCTTTCACCAGCTGCCAGGAACAGCATTTCATCCATTAGTTCTGAAAGGGCACGTCTCCCAACCCAATGAAATGTAGTAGTTTGGCTGCTCTTTCCCTATGGGACATACCAGATACACGTAATAAAACTGCTTTTATTGCTGGTATGTGGTGGATCCTATAGGAAGCTGCCGACCCTCTTAGCGATGGCCTGGTCCAGGGCACTGACAAGATGGTAATAACGAGAGGTGTCCAATTTGACTTTGTGAAGGTTAAATTGTGCTTCAGCCTGTTGGAACCACAGTTCAGGTACAGCTGTCCAGAAAGGTGGTAGCTTCACAGAAATGACTGCAGTGTCCATGTTGGTCCAAAAATACATTTTTGGATTCATTGGGGGGGGTCACCAATTGTGGCCACTAGAATCACAGTGGACCCAACGAAATAACTACATAAGATGTTTCTAGAGTGAATCAAACAGATTTACCCTTCATCACCTGTGCAAACTTTTAAGAGCCAGAACCACACGCTTAACATGCACTGACATCATCACACATTGATGTCACTTGGCCAATTAGATGCCTCCCGAGAGTTGTAGTACTGCCATAGCACCACTACGATACCATTTTTGCTGTGGTCATCCTTTTTCCCTTTATGTACACATTAAATCTCTTGGGATTAGCCCTTGTTGTCTCCCTTTTGTCCTCCTGATTTTCTTTTTTAGCTTTCTCCTCAGTTCCTGAAGCTCCTCCAGGTACATACTTGATCCTAGCTGCTTATACCTGCTCCAGGTCTCCTTGTTGTCCTTGACCAGACCCTGAATTTCCCTCATCATTCAAGCTTCCCTTTACTTGAATGTCTTACCTTTCACTCCAAAAGGAATGTGTATGTTCTGGACTCTTGATCAAATACTATTAAAACCCTTCCATTTTCCTAATGTTCCTCTTCCTTCAAATAACCTATGACAATGAGCTCAAGATAGTTCTTATCTTGAACATCAAAATTAGCCTTGCTCCAATTCTGAATTTTAACTCAAGGTCCTCTGCTCTCTTCATACTACCTTAAACCTAATTGAACAATGGCTATTGGTCCCCAAAGGCTCATTCACAAACACTTCATCCACTTTCCTTTCCAATTTCCCAAGATGAGATCAAGCATTCCCTTCTCTCTTGTGGGGCTCTCTACATAGTGATGGAGGAAACGTTCCTGAACATATTTGACAAATTCCACCTGTCTAAACCTTTGTCACCATGACTTTGCCAGTAAATATTTGGAAGTTAAAATCCTCTTCCATTACAACATTATTATACCTACAGCTGGCAGCAGTCTCCTGGCACATTGTTCCCTCTCCCCCCACACAATTTCCCATTGATTATTTGGGGCCTGAAGTGCATCTCTTGTTTTTTGAGTCCACCCAGATAGCTTCACAAGCCGACTCATCTCTAGTGTCACCTCAGACAATTGCCATGATTTTTTCCATAACCAACAATTCAACACCCACTCATCTTTTACATCCACTTCTGTCTTTCCCAAAACACCTGTACCCTGGGATGTGGAGCTGCCAGTCCTGACCCTCTCTTAACCAGGTTTTCTTAATGGCTACCCCATCCAGTCACATGTGCTTATCTGTGACCTAAGTTCATTGGCCTTTCCCGGCAAGTCTCTAGAATTAAAATAGGCATAATTTAAACCAATTGTACTTCCTCACTCCTTGACTTTCTCCTGCCCACGAACTTCTCCCTCATCACACTCCATACCAATTCCTAACCTCTCACCTGGCTCTTTCCTGCACAGTATTCCTCCCCCTTGCCAATTTATTTTAAACCCACTGGTGAACCTGCCTACCAGGGTGTTGGTCTCTCTTTGGTGCCAAATTCCGTTCAAACATAAATCTGTAGTGAATGAAAGCAAAAAAAAACTGCAGATGCTGGAAATCCAAAAGAATAAATTCTGACAAAGATTCTTTAACATAAAACAATTACTCTGTGATTTTTTTTTCCCCACAGATGATGTCTTACCCACTGAGAGTTTCTGGCATTTCCTGTTTTTATATCACCGAAAGGTTTGCTGGTAAACATTAGTTTGCAATCTCCAACAACTCACTTTGAAGTTTCCAATTCTAGTTTTAAAATCCTTCGAATATGTCATTGCAGCAATCTGCTTCAAATTTGCAATCATCTGCATTCTCGGAACTCTTCCAGTTCTGACTGCTCAAATCCTGATTTTAACTTCTCCACTATGGTGGCCCTGCTTTAGCATTTTTTTTTACAAAAGAATAGAAGGTGATTCTAGACATTTAAACCCGTGCTGCCCAAATTCACCCACATTCATGCCCTGTGCGTTTTGAAGGGTAGGAAGAAACCACAGCACCTGGAGGAAACCCACACAGACACGGGGAGAACAGACAGCAGCGGATTTGAACCAGGTCGTTGGTGCTGCAATAGCATTGCATTCGCCATAACACTAACCATGCCACACTTTCTTCCAGCTCGACTTTCCAGGAATGTTTCTGCCCTTCTATCTCCCTCCTCTCCTTCAAAATACTCTTTGACTTTTGACTTTTTGACTTTTTGGCCACTAGTCCTGATATTTGTTTTGCTGTTACCTTTCTTTCAAAGTTCCTCAACATGATTATCCAACTGCACGAAAACCAACAAGGTCGGGTCAGATACAGCAATGAGCTCTCTGAACCCTTCTCCATGAACAATGGCGTGAAGCAAGGCTGTGTTCTCGCACCAACCCTCTTTTCAATCTTCTTCAGCATGATGCTGAACCAAGCCATGAAAGACCCCAACAATGAAGACGCTGTTTACATCCGGTACCGCACGGATGGCAGTCTCTTCAATCTGAGGCACCTGCAAGCTCACACCAAGACACAAGAGAAACTTGTCCGTGAACTACTCTTTGCAGACGATGCCGCTTTAGTTGCCCATTCAGAGCCAGCTCTTCAGCGCTTGACGTCCTGCTTTGCGGAAACTGCCAAAATGTTTGGCCTGGAAGTCAGCCTGAAGAAAACTGAGGTCCTCCATCAGCCAGCTCCCCACCATGACTACCAGCCCCCCCACATCTCCATCGGGCACACAAAACTCAAAACGGTCAACCAGTTTACCTATCTCGGCTGCACCATTTCATCAGATGCAAGGATCGACAATGAGATAGACAACAGACTCGCCAAGGCAAATAGCGCCTTTGGAAGACTACACAAAAGAGTCTGGAAAAACAACCAACTGAAAAACCTCACAAAGATAAGCGTATACAGAGCCGTTGTCATACCCACACTCCTGTTCGGCTCCGAATCATGGGTCCTCTACCGGCACCACCTACGGCTCCTAGAACGCTTCCACCAGCGTTGTCTCCGCTCCATCCTCAACATCCATTGGAGCGCTTACATCCCTAACGACGAAGTACTCGAGATGGCAGAGGTCGACAGCATCGAGTCCACGCTGCTGAAGATCCAGCTGCGCTGGATGGGTCACGTCTCCAGAATGGAGGACCATCGCCTTCCCAAGATCGTGTTATATGGCGAGCTCTCCACTGGCCACCGTGACAGAGGTGCACCAAAGAAAAGGTACAAGGACTGCCTAAAGAAATCTCTTGGTGCCTGCCACATTGACCACCGCCAGTGGGCTGATAACGCCTCAAACCGTGCATCTTGGCGCCTCACAGTTCGGCGGGCAGCAACCTCCTTTGAAGAAGACCGCAGAGCCCACCTCACTGACAAAAGGCAAAGGAGGAAAAACCCAACACCCAACCCCAACCAACCAATTTTCCCCTGTAACCGCTGCAATCGTGTCTGCCTGTCCCGCATCGGACTTGTCAGCCACAAACGAGCCTGCAGCTGACGTGGACTTTTTACCCCCTCCATAAATCTTCGTCCGCGAAGCCAAGCCAAAGACCTTTCTTTGAATAACGCTTTGTGCGCATTCGTTGAATAGTTGCTGCATTAATAATGCTCATTAAATCCAAGTTATTGTTGTTATTGAATAGAGGTGTCTTCTCTCAGTTCTCTCCCAATCAAACTCATAAGAACATAAGAAAAGAAATAGGAGCAGGAGTCGGCTATCCGGCACATCAAGCCTGATCTGGCATTCAATAAGATCATGGCTGATCTGATCAACTCCACCTACCTACCTTTTCCCCATAATTCTTTTTTTATGTAAAAATCTATCTAACTGAACCTGAAATAAGTTTAATGAGGTGGCCTCAACCACTTCCCTGTGCAAAGAATCCCACAGATTCACTACTCTCTGGGAAAAAGAGTTTTTCTTCATCTCTGTCTTAATACTCCCCTGAATCTTGAGGCTGTGTCCCCCAGTTCTTCTGTTCAAGCCCTTATTTCCCAGTTTTCCAGATTTATCTGAGGAATGTTGGCAAAGAGATGAACCAAAATTGAACCCACCTTATTAGTTTTCTAAGAATTTGTTGAGAAACTCAGTAGATCAGATAGCATCCATAGATAGAAATGGCCAATCAACGTTTTTAGCCTGAACCCTTTATCAAGACTAAGATAACAAAGGTGAATTACAAATATAAAGAGGGATTAAAGATGGGGGAGGGGCCCAGTGGTGATAGAGTATAGAACAAAATGTGTGAAAGGTGGAGAGACAGGTAGAGGGAGAAACCATTAGGAAGGATAGAGAGAAGAAAAAAGTAAATATAGGAGAAGATAAAGAGATGAAAACAGTGGAGTGGGGTTACCTAAAATTATAAAACTCATTGTTCACGCCATTAGGAATAAATTTATCCAAGAAGAATATTATGTGTTTTCCTATTTAAATGTATGTATTGTTCCTCAAGTTTACATTTTCTCTCACCCTGTTAATGAATAGGCTAAGGATAGTCATGTCAGATTTGGAATAGTTGAGGAAGTTAAAGTCATTAAAAAGGATACACCAGGGATGCCAAACACAGTCGATGGGCATGTAAAGCTCTGTCTCACCTGGAAGGACTGCTTTTGGCCCTGGATGGAGGTGAGGGGGGGAGATGTCGCGACAGGTTTTGCACTTTCTGCAGTCACAGTGAGAAGTACCTGAGGGCATGAGAGGGCAAGGTGGGAGGGGAGAAGGGGGAGAAACAAGAGCAGACTAGGGATTCTAGGAGAGACTTATCCCTGTGAAAAGTGAATAGGAGTGGAGAGGAGAAGATGTGGCTGTTGTAGAATTATATTGAATTTGGTGGAAGGTTTGGTGGATAATTTGGTGGATAATTTGTTGGATGTGGAGTGAATGAGGATGAGAAGGTCCATGCCCTTGTTTTGTCTAGAAGGAGATGTGGTAAGGGCTGAAGTATGAGAAACAGAACATAGAACATAGAGCAATACAGCATAGTACAGGCCCTTTGGCCCTCAATGTTGTGCCAACCCATATAGGAACCCATATTCCTTCTTAGAAAAATACTAAATTCTCCCTACCCCGTAACCCTCTATTTTTCTTTCATCCATGTGTCTATCTAAGAGTCTCTTAAATGCCCCCAATGTTTCAGATTCCATCACCATACCTGGCAAGGCATGCCAGGCACCCACAGGTCTCTGTGTAAAAAACCTATCCCTGATGTCTCCCCTAAACTTTCCTCCCTTAACTTTGTACACATCTCCTCTGGTGTTTGCTGATCCTGCCCTGGGAAACAGGTGCTGGCTGTCCACCCTATCTATGCCTCTCATAATCCTTTAGACCTCTATCAAGTCTCCTCTCATCCTTCTAGGCTCCAAAGAGAAAAGTCCCAGCTTTGCTAACCTTGCCTCATGATGCACCATCAATAATCACAAAAGACTGGAGTTGTGAAACTGATAGGCTTTTATTAGCTATAGACCAGAACAGCCATCAACCTCATTGACTGATCAAGGCAGAGTGGAATGGGAAGTATGAAAAGGGTTATGGGTAGGATCGATCTCGGGAGGTTGTGTCCAGCTGGCCCCGTGACCTCAGTGCCAGGAGGATGGTTTTCCAGACCATGGCATTCTCCCTTTCCACTTGCCCATTTCCTCTAGGGTTTTAGCTTGTAGTCCTGCTCGTAGGGATGCCCCTGGCCAGCAGGTTCTGCTGCAGCTCATCACTCATGAATGAGGTCCCCCAGTTGCTGTGGATGAAGTCGGGTTCCCAATGAGCGTGAAGATATTGTGGAGGGCCTTGATAACTGTGGCCTTGGTCATGTCCAGACATGGGATGGTGAAAGGGAAACAAGAGTATTCGTTGATTATTGTAAGGAAGTAGACATTCCAGTTGGAGGAGGGGAGGAGCCCCTTGAAATCAATGCTTAGGTGCTCAAAGTAGTGGGTAGCTTTGACCAGGTGCACCTTGTCTGGTCGGTAGAATTGCAATAGCACAGACTTAGTATTTTTTAGTCATTGTCCGGACTTCCTCAACAGAGTATGGTAGATTCTGAGGTTTGATAAAATGGAAAAACCTAGTCACTCCAGGGTGACGAAGATTATTATGGAGGGTCTGCAGTCTGTCCATTTCGACACTGGCACAGGTATAGACAACACTTTCCTTAATTCTAATATATCTGAATTGCAGAGTATCATTTTCCAAAGCGTGAGCTGCGATATTCCAAATTTCAATCTCTTTAATCCAAAAAATCAAACTCTGCAGCTGTTACTGTATGTAGTTTTAATTTGTTGATAGAACTGATAAACATTTTGCATAGCTTCGCATTAAGACTTTCATAAAAATGAATAACAAAGCAGTTACTGTTGTTAGGTCTGCTTTGTTCGAGAATGAGTGAGTCAGACACCAGACTGAGTCGAAATCAAGGATCTTTATTACCGGATTGTAACACTTGCAACTAACAGTGTTAGTTGGAGAAGGCGCATTCTCCCGATATCAGCAAGTGGTGTTTTTTTAATACCTCAGGACACGCACTTAGTAAATTATCATACCATTACATTGTCCAATGAATAAGCTGTTGCTATCCTTCTCTGTTAGTCTGCTGCACATCATCTTGTTATTGCCACACTTATCTTGAGCGTACAAGGTCACACCTGCATCCTGTTACTCCTTAGTACTGGGTGACTCCTTCTCCGGTCCCAACTCATTATGTTTTTACCTTACACTGTCTTCTTCTTTGGCTTGGCTTCACGGACGAAGATTTATGGAGGGGGTAAATGTCCACGTCAGCTGCAGGCTCGTTTGTGGCTGACAAGTCCGATGCAGGACAGGCAGACACGGTTGCAGCGGTTGCAGGGGAAAATTGGTTGGTTGGGGTTGGGTGTTGGGTTTTTCCTCCTTTGCCTTTTGTCAGTGAGGTGGGCTCTGCGGTCTTCTTCAAAGGAGGTTGCTGCCCGCCGAACTGTGAGGCGCCAAGATGCACGGTTTGAGGCAATATCAGCCCACTGGCGGTGGTCAATGTGGCAGGCACCAAGAGATTTCTTTAGGCAGTCCTTGTACCTTTTCTTTGGTGCACCTCTGTCACGGTGGCCAGTGGAGAGCTCGCCATATAACACGATCTTGGGAAGGCGATGGTCCTCCATTCTGGAGACGTGACCCATCCAGCGCAGCTGGATCTTCAGCAGCGTGGACTCTGTATAATGATACAAAGATATGTAGAGATACTAGTTTAAGGAGATACAAAAACTTCAAAGAGATACAAAATTTTAAAGAGATACAAAAGCATTAAAGAGATGCATCTTGTCCAAGATGGCAGTGCCTAAAAATCGGCAGCAGCCACAAGGGGCTGCAGACTCCAGGGAAGCAGAGGATGGAGCAGGGCACCAGAGAACAGGAAGATCACACCCCCATCTGAGAAGGAGAAGCAGAGGAGATGGCCTGTGGGAACAGTGACCAAGACGGCAGATCATTTAGGGAGTTCTGCGGCTGAAAGACCCCTGAAGCGAGAAACCCACGGAAGCTGTAGGCTGCTGTAGACAGCTGTTTGAGGACTCGCACTAGCCTACATACTGCTGGACACTGGCTTGAACTGGCTGGAGTGGTAGAAGGATCGGAACCAGGATGTGAGGAGGTGCTGAGGGTGCTGAAGGGTCCCTGACTGTGTCAAAGTTTCAGATCTGGAGCTCAGCTTACCAATGGTTTGGAATGGAATCTGTGTGCCTGTGGGAGTTGCAGAAGTGCTGGAGGCGAATCTAAGGACACTCAGTGACTCTAAGGAGGTGGGGGGGGGGGGGGGTCCTCTCTTTTGCTTCTCTCACTCTGGCTCTAAGTGTGACTGTAAGATTGTGTGATGGGTCCACAGGACCCCAAAACCCAGCAGCAATAGAAATTCACCAAAAAAAATGGTTACTTAAACAAAAGGTACTTTAAATTTTCTTTAAACATGAAAACAGGATCAAACTTTAGCTTATTACTATTAACTCAACTTAACCTAACTTAATTCCGTCCTAATTCCAAGCACACGTGTATGTAATGTGTGTGTAAGAAAAGTTCTTTGATTCACAGTTCGATCTCACCTCATTCCTCCAAGTTCACCAGTATCTTGTAATTTTTATACTGTGCACAGAATTTAACATTTATGAATCTTCACCAGGCTTTGGTGCTTGAAAGGTAAATGGTTACTGTTCAGGAAGATTCTTGCTGGTTTTCAGAGTTTGTTGCTTGTTGGACACAAACTGATTCCTTCCAGTCAGCCACTTCAGTGTCTTGCCAAAGAAACTTGGCCCATCAGGGTTTTCCACATGATAACCTCTTTCTTTCAGGTCACCAAAGAGTTTCTTTTCTGTTTCCCTTATCTCAGGCAAAATGTTGTACTGCTGGCCATCTCCTCTTGTATGGACCACAAGGACTTTGAACAGGCTGAACTCAGAACACACAACCCATCTTCAAAATGGGGTTTCAAACAAACTTCCAAAAGCCACTGCAGAAAACCAGCAATCTCTCTCTCTCTCTCTCTCTCTCTTTCTCTCACACACACACACTCTCTTTCTCTGTCACACTTAGAGAAAAACCTGTTTGATTCTCTCTGCTTGTAAAACCACATGACCTTCCAAAAGCAGCACAGTCCACAAAAACAGTTTGCTGTCTCCCAAAATTGATTCATAAGAGATTTTATTAGTTTCCTGAGATGGGCACTTCCATTTGCACCTCGCTGTGAAAATCTCCAGCACACGAGTCTATTGTCTTTGCAGACAACACCTTATGCATAACCCTGGCATTTTAAAATGAGATTTGTTTTGATGTATTTTTATCTGTTTGTGACCTATCTAAAACCCCACAATCTATCTTCCAAAAACATATCTGTACATAATATAAAATATAACATAATCTGTCACAATTGCAAGAGGCGCTTAGACAATTCCTACTGGTGGTGAATCTGTTTGCTTTGCAGCAGGCAAAAAGAAATTCCATGAAATATGGGATTGTTTTATAACCATAGTAATAAATTGACTCTTGAATCGTGAATTCTTGTGTCATCAGAAGCGGAGGTCTTCCTTGGTCTACCAGTCCCTTTGCAATCACTGAGCTTACCAGTACGCTCTTCTTAATGATGTTCCAAACTGTTGAATTTGATAATCCTAAGGTTCGGACAATGCCTCTTACTGTTTTATTCTTTTTTTTCAGCTTCCTAATGGTTTCCTTGACTTTCATTGACACAGCTCAGGTCCTCATGTTGGAAAATGGCAAGTACAGACTCTAAAGGTGATTAAAATAGAACCTAGCCTAATTCTCTTATACCTGCACCAATGAAGCAATAAAACATACCTGAGTACTCACAAGCACCTGTGAAGCCAAATGTCCCAAATATGATGGTGCCCTGAAATGATGGGACTATATATAAAAAGTGCTCTAATGTATACAAATAACCTTGAATAAAATCTGGAATGTTCAGTTTTATCTATGTGAATTATTCAATTACAAATTTAAAACTGTGAGCACAGGGGCAAATAAAGGAAAAAAATGCCTTTCTCCCAAACATAATGGAGGGCACTATAGATTCATAAGATCAGCTCCTGGAATGAAGGGATTAGTATCTGAGGAATATTTGACGATACTTGGACAGTACTCCTTGGAGTTCAGAAGAACAAAGGGGAACCTCAATGAAGCATTTTGAATCTTGAAAGGCCTGAACAGAGTAGATGTGGCAAAGTTGTTTCCACAATAGGGAACTCAGGGACAAGAAGGCACAACTTCAGGCTTGAAGGGTGCCCATTTAAAAGAGAAATGCAGAGGAATTTCTTTCTCCAGAAAGTGGCGAAAATCTAGAATTTGCTACTACCGGAAATTATGGAGGGCACTATAGATTCATAAGATCAGCTCCTGGAATGAAGGGATTAGTATCTGAGGAATATTTGACGATTCTTGGACAGTACTCCTTGGAGTTCAGAAGAACAAAGGGGAACCTCAATGAAGCATTTTGAATCTTGAAAGGCCTGAACAGAGTAGATGTGGCAAAGTTGTTTCCACAATAGGGAACTCAGGGACAAGAAGGCACAACTTCAGGCTTGAAGGGTGCCCATTTAAAAGAGAAATGCAGAGGAATTTCTTTCTCCAGAAAGTGGCGAAAATCTAGAATTTGCTACTACCAGAAATTATGGAGAGCAAGTGGGTGCAATTAAGATAGAGATTGAAAGGTATCTGAATAGTTAGAGTATCAAAAGTTATGGGGAGAAGTCAGGGAAGTGGGACTGAATGGGAGAATGGATCAGCTCATGATGGAATGACAGAGAAGACTTGATGAGCTGAATGGCCTGTTTCTGCTGCTCTATTTTATGTTCTTATAGTCTTATAAATATTAGTAACTTATTTCATTTTAAATGTTTATTTAATGGAACTAAAATATTGTCCTTACGATGTTTAATGCGTTAATATCTTTAAATTTATTTGTTACATGATACCTGCAGCAATGAGAGGCATTCGAACATTTCCAAAATGGGGAAAATATCTAGGGGTGTGGGGGTTGTGGGGGGTGGTGGGTGGGAAATAGTGGTGGATGTCGTTTTGAAGCATATTAATGAATGGCAGTTTTTATTGTTATTAGAGGTCTAAGTAGAAACAAGGTTATTATATTGATAATTTTTGCTGCCATGTTTGTTTCTATTTTATGGATAAGTTTATGTTCTGTAACTTATAATTTACCTAATTTTAACACTGACTCGGTGTTTTGGGGAAACATTTTTTAAAGAACAATAAAACTTAAATCATAAAAAATGAAAAAAAAGGGATAGATAGATAAATAAATATTCAAGTTTGGGTTAGGGTACCACAGGGTGGTCAGGAATCTGAGAGCTATTGAATAAAATCTGTTCTTAACCCTAGAGGTGCTGGTCTTCTGCACGTTCTGCCTGTAGGTAACAGCATGAAGCGGCTGATGGGTCCTTTATGATGTCGGCCTCTTTCTTGGGGCAGCATCTTAGACAGATGTTTTAAATGGATGGGAGTTCGGTGCTCATGATGGACTTGGAAGTGAATCTTTGGAATTCCCTACCCAAGGGGGTTCAGAGGTTCAGTTGTATATATTCAAGACAAAGATTCTTGAATATTGGAATAATCTAGGGATATCACATTGGTGAAAGAAGTGGGAATCAGTTAAGTGAAATGCTGTAGTGATGGACACAGCCAAGAAAGACTCAGCCACCACATTTAAAGTCGTTAATGACTGTTTTTATTCAAATTCAGTACGCGCCCTTTTAAGGGCAGCATGAGCGCAGTCACCTCGTGCATTGTGACATCATAATCGCTGCCCCAGGCGTGCGCTGGGCAGGAAACTTGAAGCAGGGAGAAACCCTGACAGCGCCATCTTCCCATGGCTGCCCCGCCACGTGGCATTACACGCGGGGCCGGTTCACCATGAGAGAGTGAGCTGCCACACAAACCCCCCCCCCCACCCAGAACCGGCTATGTGTCCCGCCACTTGGGCGAGTGGCCCCGGCATTTGGGCATGGCCATCTGCACTGGCCGTGATATGTCTAAGTGAGCCGCCTTCAAATGGTCCACGGTGAAAAGTTCGTCTTTATCCCTTATGTCCAAAGTGAAAGTCCTGTCGGACTGCTGGAGGACCTTGTATGGACCTTCATACGGGCGTTGTAAAGGTGCTGTATGTGGGCCACGCTGAACAAATATGAACTCCGTTGAGTCCAGCTCTTTGGGACAATGTGTTGGCTGGACGCCATGATGCAAGAGAGACGGAGGGGGGGGGGTAGGGGGCAGATCTCTGTAAGAGATCTGCCAAAAGGTTGGTGTGCTTGGACATGACATTGGGCTCCAGGCCAAATAACTCACTGGGCAGCAAGAGCAGTACGCCGTAGACCAGTTGGGTGCAGTTCTGAAGCCGAGGAGGACCCAGGGCAGTTCGTCTGCTCAGCCTGGGCTGGTGAGATGAGCCATGAGGGTGGATTTAATATGACAATGAAACCACTCCACCAAACCATTTGCTTGCAGGTGGTATGCTGTGGTGTGGTGGAGTTTAACCCCTAGGAGGTTCTCCAACTGAGCCCAGAACGCGGAGGTTAACTGGGCACCCCTGTCACTGGTGATGTGCGCTGGGTCTCCAAACCTAGCGATTCAATGACTGAATAAGTTCCTGGTGCACGTCTCTGTGGAAGCCTCTTTGATGGGAATGGCCTCTGGCCATCTTGTGGTCCGATTGACTATTGTGAGAAGGTAGCATGCTTCTCTGGACAATGGCATGGGGGCTACGATGTCAACGTGGATGTACTGAAATCTCCGCACCACCGGGTTGAATTGCTGGTTTGGAGCCTGTGTATGCTGGTGGACCTTGGAGACCTGGCACCTGGTGTAGTTCCTCGTCATCTCGGCCACCTTTTTGAGCCCGTGCCACACAAACCACTCTGCCACCATTCGCAGCAAAGTCTTCACTAAAGGGTGGGCTAAGTCGTGGACTAAGCTGAAAATCCTCGCCCTCCACTGCGGTGGGACTACCGGTGTGCCGGTGGAAATGTCGCAGAGCAGCGTGTCTGGGCTGTTGGGCAAACTGAATATCCTGGAGCTCGAGGCCAGAGATGGTGGTCTGGAGAGCCTGCGTCTCTGTGTCCAACTTCTGGGCCTGTGCCAACTGTATGTAGTCAAGGCCAGGGTCTGGTTGATCACCGGATGAGAGAGGGCATCTGCCATGACTTTGTCATGTTTTCCCTGCCCTGAGCTGGATGTCGGTGGTGAACTCTGACACATAAGAGAGGTGGTGTTGCTGGCAAGCCAACCATGGATCTTTGGCCATCGCGAGTGCCTGTGTGAGGGGGTTGTGGTCCGTGAACACTGTGAAGGGCCTGCCCTCCAGAAAGTATCGAAAGTGCCAGATGACCAGGTACAGTGCCAGGAGATCCCAGTCGAATGTTCTGTACTTGAGCTCCGGAAGGCGCAGCTGTTTGCTAAAGAAGGCCAGCGTGCACCACAGTCTGTTGATCCACTGCTCGAGTATGCTCCCTACCACCGTGGCTGAGGCGTCCACTAAGAGCGCCGTGTGTGCCTTAGGGCGTGGGTGCACCAATAGAGTTGCGTTGGCGAGGGCCTCCTTTGTTGCAGCAAAAGCAGTCTCTTGCTCCTCCGACCAGGTCAAGACTTTCTCTTTAGTGGGAGTCAACGCGAACAGTGGTCGCATGGAGTTGGCGGCGCCGGGGATGAACCGATGACAAAAATTCACCATCCCCACGAACTGCTGCAGGCCCTTGAGGGTGGTTGGCTTGGGGAACTGCTGGACGGCCGCGACCTTCTCTGGCGCCGGGGCAGCACCTGCTGCCAAGATGGTGTGCCCCAAAAACTGCAGCATCTGTTTGCCGAACTGGCACTTAGCCACAATGACCGTGAGGCCAAACTCAGCCAGTCAGGCAAACAGGGTACGGAGGTGGGCATTGTACTCTTCGCAGTTGCGGCTGACAATAAGGATATCGTCCAGGTAGATAAACACAAAGTCCAAGTCCCTACCCACTGCGTCCATGAGGCGCTGAAAAGTCTGGACTGTGTTCTTGAGGCCGAAAGGCATACGCAGGAATTCAAAGAGGCCAAAGGGGGTGATAATCACCGTCTTGCTCATGTCCTCAGGGTGGACAGGATCTGATGATACTCCCGCTCCAGATCGACCTTGGAGAAGCCTTACGTGCCGTGGAGTTTGGCTAAGAAGTCCTGAATGTGTGGAACCGGGTTCAAACGCTGGTAATCACTACAGGGTCTCCAGTTCCCTGAGGATTTTGGGACCATGTGGAGAGGGGATTCCCAGGTGCTGTCTGAGCGATGGACAATCTCCTGCAGTTGGGAAAACATCTCCTTCGCCAGCTGCAGCTTCTCTGGCGGAAGTCAACTGGGTTTGGTGTGCAGCGGGGGGCCCTGCATGGAGATATGGTGGTATATCCCATGCTAGAGTAAGGTGGAGGTGAATCGTGGTTGAAGAACAGCGGGGAACTCATGGAGTATATTCAAATACTCAATCCTGGAAGGGCGATGGCGGCAATCTCAGGCCTACAGGCATTCATGGTGTCCAGGTGCACCGAATGGAAGGTGAGAGCATTGACCAGCCTCTTGCCCTTCATGTCGACCAACAGACCGTGTGCCCTCAGGAAGTCAGCCCCTAACAACACAGTACCCACTGAGGCTAACATGAACTTCCAGCGGAATTTCTCTTTCCTGATCTGGATCTGTGCCCTGCAGGTACCGAAGGTCTTGATGGCGGAGCAGTTGGCTGCCCACAGGGTGGGACCACGAGATCAGGTGTATGTCTCAATGGCGGTGGGGGGCAGGATGCTCAGCTCCGCTCCTGTGTCCACCAGGAAATGCCAGCTGGTGGACTTGTCAGTAATGTGAAGGAGGCTGTTCACATGGCCAGCTGTCGCAGCCATCAATGTAGGCTGGCCTGGTCAACTCCCCTGGTAGTCACACAGTTGTCGGCACTTATGAGCTTGCACTCCCCAGCCGAGATGGTAAAAACACCAGGTGGAATGGTGCTCCTCCGGCTTGTGCTTGGGGGAGTGTTGCAGCCGGCTGTCTCTTGGTCATGCAACTTGACTGAGGGCTGCTTCATTCTCCTGCTTGGTTCACCAGATGGTGTCCACTCGGGCTGCGACTCGGCGTGGATCTCTGAAGTCCTCATCTGCTAGGAGTAGTTGGGCATCTGCTTGAGGAAGATCTGACGGAATAGGTAACAAGGTTTGTGATCCTCCACCAGCGCCAAGCCCGTCGAGGTGCAGGACCCTGGAGGCACACTGCTGAGGGGATAGCCCAAAAGTGGCAAGGAGCAGGTTCTTGAGTACAGGATATTTACCTTCGGCCGGTGGGTTGTGTATTAGATAGTCCACCCTGGCTACCATTTCTTCATCAAACACGGTCATGACATGGTAGAACATCGTGGCATCTGCTGAAATGTTCCTCAGTTGAAACTGCACCTCTGCCTGCCCGAAACACATACGCGGGCGATGGGTCCAGAAGGGGGGCAGTTTAATGGCAATGGCGTTGATCTCTGCAGGATCCATGTTCTCGAGACCAGAGAGGCATCTGGGCTCAACGGGGGTCACCAATGTAGTGCTGGACACAGCCAAGAAAGACTCAGCCACCACTTTGAAAGTCATTAATGACAGTTTTTATTCAACTTCAGTGCACGCCCTTTTAAGGGAAGCATGAGCTCAGTCACCTCATGAATTGTGATATCATAATCGCTGCCCCAGGTGAGCGCTGGGCAGGAGACTTGAGGCAGGGAGAAAACCCTGACAGCGCCATCTTCCCATGGCTGCCCCGCCATGTGGCGTTACATGTGGGGCCGGTTCGCCATGAGAGAGTGCGCCGCCACAATGCCATAATCAGATTCAGAGTAGAAATAAGTGACAAAAAGGTCTAATCTTGCTTCTATTTCTTATGTACTTACATTCTTAAATGAAGGTTTGTCTTTTGATGTTTTCTGCTTATTTAAAGTCATGTCACAGCTGGCTATTTATAACATGTATGATGATAAATATAGAAGTTTACGCTTTTGTGTAATTTTTTATCAGATTTAAAGATGTGCTGATTTGTTTCAATATAACAACACCGAGGCAAGTCAATCACCAGAATGGCTTTTAACAGAAGTTATTTACCAAGAGTTCTAGCAGTTTACAGAGCCTTGTTAGCCACAGGGGTGAATGCAAATGGTGCATTCCTCTATTTTGTTTTGGAATTTTCCTGTGGAAAATGTGTGTGTACTCCAAATGAAGCAAGGAATCAATATGTTCTCAAGTCAGTGTAGAAAGGAAGTAGTCTGCATCTGCTGTATATTTTATTAATTACAGTTCTCCAGTACGGGTATTGTAGCTGTACAAGAGAGCAGTGTAGTAATCGGCAGGGCAGATGTACAAGGGAGCTATTCAACAGCATTGGATGCAATAGGATTAGAAGCTGAACACAGGTATCTGTGTATCAGTGAGACTATAACATGAACTCATGCCTCGAGAAAATGTCTTATTATTCTCTGATGGACTGCAGACATTCCCTTTTGAACTTTGACAAAAAAAAGACCAACTTCCTTAAATTATATGTCATATACAGCTTGGCTCAGTAATAATAACTATGCTTTGATTCAGATGATTTGGATTCCAAATCCACACAGGAGTACTGGGCCAATAACCTAACCTGATGCTTCTGTGCTATGGTGAGATTTCTGAACTCTGCAAAAATTGGTGAATTCAAGCATTCTTAGAATTATAGAGCATTAAGTTTTCTCCACGTCTTGTCCAGGATATATTATTCAACCAATTTCACTATATAACCATATAACCATTTAACCATTTACAGCACAGAAACAGGCCAGTTTGGCCCCACTAGTCCGTGCCAAACATCTTCTCCCACTTAGTCCCACTGACCCACATTTGGCCCATAACCCTCCACACCTCTCCCGTCCATATACCTATCCAACTTTTCCTTAAATATTAACATCGATCTCACTTCTACCACCAATGCCGGAAGTTCATTCCATACCCTCACCACCCTCTGCATGAAGAAATTCCCCCTTATGTTTCCCTTAAACCACTCTCCTTTTACTCTCAATCCATGCCCTTGTTTGAATCTCCCCCACTCTCTGTGGAAAAAGCCTATCCATATTGACTCTATCCATCCCCTTCAGAATTTTGAATGCCTTCATCAAATCACCCCTCAATCTTCTATGATCCAGAGAATAAAGTCATAACCTTTCCCTGTAACTCAAACCCTGAAACCCCAGAAACATTCTTGTAAACTTCCTCTGCACTCTCTCTATACTGTTTATATCCTTCCTGTAATTCAGCAACCAAATCTGCACACAATATTCCAAATTTGGCCTCACCAGTGCCTTATACAATTTAAACATAACATCCCAACTCCTGTATTCTATACTCTGATTTATGAAAGCCAACATTCTAAATGCCTTCTTCACCACCCTATCCACGTGATTCAACTTTCAGAGAATTATGTACCATGACTCCTAAATCCCTTTGTTCCACTGCACTCCTCAATTGTCTATCATTTAATGTGTATGACTTTTGCAGATTAGACCTACCAAAATGTAGCACCTCACATTTATCAGTATTAAACTCCATCTGCCATCTTACAGTCCACTCTTCTAACTGTCCTATATCACCCTGTAAGCTTTGATAAGCTTCCTCACTATCCACAACACCACCAACCTTTGTATCATCTGCAAATTTACAAATCTAATTTTCCACCCTATCATCTTCTTTTCTTTGGCTTGGCTTCGCGGACGAAGATTAATGGAGGGGTAATGTCCACGTCAGCTGCAGGCTCGTTTGTGGCTGACAAGTCCGATGCGGGACAGGCAGACATGGTTGCAGCGGTTGCAAGGGAAAATTGGTTGGTTGGGGTTGGGTGTTGGGTTTTTCCTCCTTTGTCTTTTGTCAGTGAGGTGGGCTCTGTGGTCTTCTTCAAAGGAGGTTGCTGCCCGCCGAACTGTGAGGCGCCAAGATGCACGGTTTGAGGCGCTATCAGCCCACTGGCGGTGGTCAATGTGGCAGGCACCAAGAGATTTCTTTAGGCAGTCCTTGTACCTCTCTTCTTTGGTGCACCTCTGTCACGGTGGCCAGTGGAGAGCTCGCCATATAACACAATCTTGGGAAGGCGATGGTCCTCCATTCTGGAGACGTGATCTACCCAGTGCAGTTGGATCTTCAGCAGCGTGGATTAGATGCTGTCGGCCTCTGCCATCTCGAGTACTTCGATGTTGGTGATGAAGTCGCTCCAATGAATTTTGAGGATGGAGCGGAGACAATGCTATACAGAGCCGTTGTCATACCCACAACTCCTATTCGGCTCCGAATCATGGGTCCTCTACCGGCATCACCTACGGCTCCTAGAACTCTATCATCTAGATTGTTAATATATATGACTAACAGCAGTGGACCCAGTACCAATCCCTGAAGCACTCCACTTGTCACTGGCCTACAATTTAACGAACAATTTTCCACCACTACTATCTGGCATCTCTCATCCAACCATTGTTGAATCCATTTCACTACTTCATCATTAATACCTAATTCTTCCACCTTCCTTACTAACCTCTTATGGGGAATGTTATCAAAGCCTTACTAAAGTCCAAATAGTCAACATCCACTGCCTTCCCCTCATCAACCTTTTTAGTAACCTCCTAAGAATTGTTAGACATGATCTACCACATACAAAACCATGCGGACTACTCCAAATCCATCCTTGTTTTTCCAAATAGTTGTATATACCATCTGTGAGGCGCCAAGATGCACGGTTGGAGGCGATATCAGCCCACTGGCGGTGGTCAATGTGGCAGGCACCAAGGCTGATATCGCCTTCAACTGTGCATCTTGGCGCCTCACAGTTCGGCGGGCAGCAACCACCTTTGAAGAAGACTGCAGAGCTCACCTCACTGACAAAAGACAAAGGAGGAAAAACCCAACACCCAACCCCATCCAACCAATTTTCCCTTGCAACCGCTGCAACCTGTCCCGCATCGGACTTGTCAGTCACCAACAAGCCTGCAGCAGACGTGGACATACCCCTCCATAAATCTTTGTCCGCGAAGCCAAGCCAAAGATATACCATCTCTAAGAACACTTCCATTAATTTACCCACCACTGACATCATGCTTATAGGCCTATAATTACTAAAATCAATTATGTTGTCAATTATCACGCAGTGATCTGTGAGACCTCACTAATCTGCCCATTGACTAGTGCCGACATTACAATAGCAGTTACACTTCAGAAATATCTCTAGCTGTGAAGTACAAAAGCACATTTGCAGGTTTTCAATGACATACAAAAGAACAAATGATTTCTTTTATTGATCAGTGTTTCATTCTGCACTGATTTACATCGATCTCACTTCTACCACCACTGTATTCATTCTGTGCATCAGATAGTGGAAAGGAAATGTAAACTATAATCTAAAAAGCTACTGACAAAACGATCAATTTCTCAGGTTTATTTTGACATGAATATGAAAAGATGAGGTTGGGGTAATATATTGGCATTTTAGGGGAGTAGCTAATTAAAAATAAATGTAGAGTTGGGATAAGGTTTTTGCTTGGAAATCAGTCATGAGCTACTTTTCACAGGGATCAATGTTTCAATGTCAGGGCCACAACTATTTATAATCCAGATTAACCACATGGATGAAGACACTAGACTGTTAGGTTCAAGGTCCAAGGTTCCTTTTATTGGTTTGGAAAGATATAACATACATGGTATACTTGTATATGGTATGGTATTCTTAGTCCCTACTCTACTCACTTTACAACTGTATAGCTCAGTATGACAATAACACAATCTGCAAATTTGCTGACAACACCATGGTAGTGGGTTGTATAAAGGAAGGGGATGAGTCAGCGTACAGGATGGAGATTGAAAACTTGGCTGAATGGTGCACCGACAATAACCTTGCACATAATGTCACCAAAACTAAGGAGCTGATTGTTGACTTCAGGAAAGGAAAGCCAGAGGTGTACAATCTAGTGATCATTGGGGGATCAGAGGTGGAGAGGGTGAGCATATTTAGGTTCTTGGGGGTCACTACCTCAGAGGATCTTTCCTGCACCCAACACACCAATCATATCATGAAGAAATCATGTCAGCTCCTTTACTTCCTCTGGAGTTTGCGGAGGTACGGTATGACACCAGACACCCTGACAAATATCTACAGAGGTGTGGTGGAAAGTGTGCTGACTGGCTGCATCACGGTCTGGTATGGGAACACCAGAGGTAACACCAAAAGGTAGTGAGCTCAGGACATCACAGACAATATTGAGTACATCTACAGGGAACACGACCCAGCACACCCAGAACAGTGATTCTGTTCTGGCTGCTACCATCAGGAAAGAGACTCACACCACCAGGTTCAGGAACAGCTAATACCCCCTCCACCATCAGACTCCTCAACTGCAAACTCAATCAGGGACTCATTTAAGGACTCTTACTTGTGCACTTTATTGATTTTCATTTGTTCTCTCTGTATTGCACAGTCATTTTGTTTATACAGGTATTAGTTATCTGTTTATAGTCCTTTTATTTGTTTACATGTTGACACTGTTTATTTTTTGAACTACCAATTAGAGGTAATTCTGCCATGCCCACAGGAAAAAGGAATCTCAGGTTTGTATGTGATGTCATGTATGTACTCTGAAATTTGATTCTTTAACTTTTGTGAGCTGGAAGGCAGAGTTACCATGAGCATTGCCCAACACCCTTAACAATAGGAGAAAGAGAAGCAAAGGAGAGTATTTTCTGAGCCATTGTGTGTTGATGGATCTGCCTCCAGTGCTCCTGCAGCCTATGCAGCCACACAGGCTCTAGTTCAATTCAGTGGCAACCCAAGCTCTGACATGATCAAGAACCCTTCAGCATTCCCTCTGATCCCTGGTTCCCATGACCCAGTCTCCAGCAGTCTGCAGCCCGTGCAGGTCCTCAGCTGCTGAGCTCCTCACTGGCCTGGTGCTGCGGTCACCTTCCCTGTCGGGTCCTTCAGCTGCTGAGCCCTTCATTGGCCCACTGCCATATAGAATTGTCTCCTGTGCTTCTTTTTGCTGTTGATAATGATAAGTAGGTTAGCAAGTTTCAAGAGCACATACGGAGCCTGCATGAATTTATTGTTAAGTTCAATCTACACATGCAACGGAATTCCTACTTGCTGTAACCCAACATTAGATATGAGTGAATGACAGAGCATCAATTGGTCCAATCATGCACCTGTTTCATATGTTCTTATATCTACATCAATGACTATCGTATTGAGGATGAATGTCTAATGATATTGACCTGTTGAGATCTTAACATTGAATGAAGTGAACCATATTAAGTGATGTCAATGTGGCTGCCAGAGAGTTTCTATTTATGACTTGCAGTGGGCTTGAATAAACTCTGTCTTTCTTTCTTCTTTGGCTTGGCTTCGCGGACGAAGATTTATGGAGGGGGTAAAAAGTCCACGCCAGCTGCAGGCTCGTTTGTGGCTGACAAGTCCGATGCGGGACAGGCAGACACGATTGCAGCGGTTGCAGGGGAAAATTGGTTGGTTGGGGTTGGGTGTTGGGTTTTTCCTCCTTTGCCTTTTGTCAGTGAGGTGGGCTCTGCGGTCTTCTTCAAAGGAGGTTGCTGCCCGCCAAACTGTGAGGCGCCAAGATGCACGGTTTGAGGCGTTATCAGCCCACTGGCGGTGGTCAATGTGGCAGGCACCAAGAGATTTCTTTAGGCAGTCCTTGTACCTTTTCTTTGGTGCACCTCTGTCATGGTGGCCAGTGGAGAGCTCGCCATATAACACGATCTTGGGAAGGCGATGGTCCTCCATTCTGGAGACGGGACCCATCCAGTGCAGCTGGATCTTCAGCAGCGTGGACTCGATGCTGTCGACCTCTGCCATCTCGAGTACTTCGACGTTAGGGATGTAAGCGCTCCAATGGATGTTGAGGATGGAGCGGAGACAACGCTGGTGGAAGCGTTCTAGGAGCCGTAGGTGGTGCCGGTAGAGGACTCATGATTCGGAGCCGAACAGGAGTGTGGGTATGACAACGGCTCTGTATACGCTTATCTTTGTGAGGTTTTTCAGTTGGTTGTTTTTCCAGACTCTTTTGTGTAGTCTTCCAAAGGCGCTATTTGCCTTGGCGAGTCTGTTGTCTATCTCATTGTCAATCCTTGCATCTGATGAAATGGTGCAGTCGAGATAGGTAAACTGGTTGACCGTTTTGAGTTTTGTGTGCCCGATGGAGATGTGGGGGGGCTGGTAGTCATGGTGGGGAGCTGGCTGATGGAGGACCTCAGTTTTCTTCAGGCTGACTTCCATGCCAAACATTTTGGCAGTTTCCGCAAAGCAGGACGTCAAGCGCTGAAGAGCTGGCTCTGAATGGGCAACTAAAGCGGCATCGTCTGCAAAGAGTAGTTCACGGACAAGTTTCTCTTGTGTCTTGGTGTGAGCTTGCAGGCGCCTCAGATTGAAGAGACTGCCATCCGTGTGGTACCGGATGTAAACAGCGTCTTCATTGTTGGGGTCTTTCATGGCTTGGTTCAGCATCATGCTGAAGAAGATTGAAAAGAGGGTTGGTGCGAGAACACAGCCTTGCTTCACACCATTGTTAATGGAGAAGGGTTCAGAGAGCTCATTGCTGTATCTGACCCGACCTTGTTGGTTTTCGTGCAGTTGGATAATCATGTTGAGGTACTTTGGGGGGCATCCGATGCGCTCTAGTATTTGCCAAAGCCCTTTCCTGCTCACGGTGTCGAAGGCTTTGGTGAGGTCAACAAAGGTGATGTAGAGTCCTTTGTTTTGTTCTCTGCACTTTTCTTGGAGCTGTCTGAGGGCAAAGACCATGTCAGTAGTTCCTCTGTTTGCGCGAAAGCCGCACTGTGATTCTGGGAGAATATTCTCGGCGACACTAGGTATTATTCTATTTAGTAGAATCCTAGCGAAGATTTTGCCTGCAATGGAGAGCAACGTGATTCCCCGGTAGTTTGAGCAGTCTGATTTCTCGCCTTTGTTTTTGTACAGGGTGATGATGGTGGCATCACGAAGATCCTGAGGCAGTTTACCTTGGTCCCAACAAAGCTTGAAAAACTCATGCAGTTTGGCATGCAGAGTTTTGCCGCCAGCCTTCCAGACTTCTGGGGGGGATTCCATCCATACCTGCTGCTTTGCCACTTTTCAGTTGTTCGATTGCCTTATATGTCTCATCCAGGGTGGGAACCTCATCCAGCTCTAGCCTTAGGGGCTGTTGAGGGAGCTGGAGCAGGGCGGAATCTTGGACTGAGCGGTTGGCACTGAAAAGAGATTGGAAGTGTTCTGACCATCGGTTGAGGATGGAGATTTATGACTTGCAGTGGGCTTGAATAAACTCTGTATTTGCGTATGAAAGATAGAATTTCATGTGGTGATGTTACCTTAAAGAGGACTTTGCCTGCAAGTAAAGCAAGTATGTGAAACATTTGCTTGATGTGATTAGATTGATATATAACAGTGAAGTGCACCCAGAAGTTTGATATTGAAATGCAAATCTGACTCAAAAGTTTTTTTACACAGAAACTTCGGAATATTCAAAACAAAATACTTACCTCTAGTGTGTCCCGACGTGGTTGTTTACACAGGGGCACTTTTAGGGGACTTTTACATAGCCTTCCTGTGTTGCAGAGTTTGTCGGAGGATGAATGTGGGTGAAGCCCACAAACAAGGGTCAACATCACCGCAGACAAGCAACATACATCCGACGGCCAGCGTCACGATGTGGGCATCATAGTGATGTCACAATCCTGCGACCAAAGGATCCTCAGGAAAGAAGAGGAAATGGCAGCAAAATTTCAGAACAATGTGAAAGTGGTTTAACTGTATGAGAACTAACCATAATGTCTTGCATCTCCTGCATGCCTTCATGGCGTGATGCCGTCGTGAGCTGAATGCGTCATCGTACGTCAGAGAATGTCACCAGGAATGTTGTGTTCATTGGGCCCGTTTTTTTTACAGAAAGGCTGCAATCAATCTACACTGCAGCTGCCCTGTTAAAATGTGTAGGGGTATGAGTGGAAAAATTATGGGATGGAATTTGCATTAAAAAAAATCTGTCTTGACATTTTTACACTGCTACCGGAGCAGAAATTTTCCTGAAAGTGTGACTAACAAATCCTTCCTGCAATCTGTAGGTGACTCAGACCTCAGACACAGAAGTGAGGAAGTCTGATGGCAGATGCAATCTTGATCTATTATAAAGTGAACTTTCATTTCAGACATGGCACCAACAATTGCAAGATTGATTAATGTCTCTATTAATTGCGGAATTAAAGAAAGTCCTTGTAATTTGTCAATGAAATCTATAAAAATATGCGCAATTGAACTTTTTTAGTGTCGCGTGTGTAAAAATGCAGTATAATGCTTTGTTTTGTGAGGTATCAAGGCAATCCAGAAGACAGTGCAATAATAAAAAAAATAAATAATTTGAGAGTCATAAAGAACAGTTACAATAGTGAAACAGTGCTGGGATTAGAAGAAAATACAATTTTTAGACATACATACAGATGGTAAAAGGTGCTTCCGGCCCATGAGCCCGTGCCACCCAAATAACATACCAATTAACCTAAGGGTGGGAGGAAACTGGGGCAATAGGAGGAAACCTATGGAGACACAGGGAGAACATACAAACTCCTTAAGCACAGCACCCGATTCGAACCACCATCTCTGGCGCTGTAATGGCATTGTGTTAACCACTAGACTAACCGTGCCATGATGAAAGAGTGCAAGGCATCAATTAGATCCATTCAAGATTCTGATAATGGCAGGAGAGAGACTGTCCTTGAATCTAAAGGGTTGAGTTTTCAAGCACATGTATCTTCTGTCTGATGGAAGGGGAGAAGAGAGTATGATTGGGGTGGGATGTGACCTTTAATCGTTTAGCAGCTTTCCCACGCAAGTGGGAAATATATACAGAGTCAATGGAAGGGAGGTTGGTTTTCATGATAGCTTGAGATGTGTTATCACTCTTTGCAACTTCTTGATACACATTTAGAGCTGTGCATCTTTTGAATTAATTGTACTCAGGGAATAGAGAACTTGATGTGAGCCTTGTAAAGGTTTAACAAATATGATCATCAAGTATTAACTTATCAAACAGAATTATAGAGCCTATTTAGCTTAACTGAGAATTCTATTTGTCTTAATTTTGTACTACCCTTTTTAAAAAAAATAAATAAAATTTACCCAAGTACTGTTTAATTACACACAAAGGAGACCCAGTCTGGTAGCACCTTGCAGGAAGCTTCAATCCATGCTGAGATTTTCAGCAAATGCTGAGAAGTGGTCACTGCTTGGAAAACAATGATTGTCAATGTGAAATGCGGATGTTTGGCATCCATATAAATTGTTTCAGGACAATTGAGAAGTGCAGAACCTCATGGTGAGACGATTAGGGAAAGAGGCATGAAAAATGTTAATTGTAAACCTACAGAGCTGGGAATTTTATGGAGTTGAACAAGACATTCATCCTTCAACTATAGTTTTAAGGAACATATTTAGGAACAAAGAATGAAAGAACATTTTTTTAAAACCTGAGAATGTTCCAAAGCACAGTGTTGCCAATAAATATATTCTAGTCACTATTGAAATGTAATGGTCATTTGCAGACTGAAAAATCCAGAAACAAGAATGTTACTTAATGAAGACAAATGTTTTGTTGTCACCAGAAAATTTCCTGTAGACTTCTTCAGTTGAAAGGATGTCCAGATATTGCCATCTTCTCTGAGATATGGGTCCACTGACCGTTCAGGGTTCATTTCTGTGGTGTTGCACTGGCTTGTTAGAGAAAGAAGTGCTTATCCTGGACTGAGGCTTAGATTAACACAAAGTGCCATTAGCTGGGCAAAACTGATACTGTAACTGATTGCATGTCAACATAAAAGTTTCTCAGAATGTAAAAGATATAAAGGTGAAGTGTGTTCAGATTAAGTAATATATCTTAATTCTTGTATCACTCCAACTATTTTGACTTGTATTAATTTGAGAACAAACTTCAAACTTCCTTTTTCAGCATACAGCTGAAACGATTGTTAGTCAGTGTATGTTAACACCTTCAGACCCCCTACCATGCGCAAACCTTTACACTCCCTGAAGGTTACAGGACAGGGCTATGTGAAAGGCTAAAAATCCTATCTGCAGTTTTTTGTGACAGTCATGGCGATTAGTGGTGGGTTGTTAACATTTTGGCTGTCTGTTCACACGGTTTCACATTCTCAGCTGTTCAAAGAGGTGGTTGATTAACAGAACACAGAGAAACACAAAAGAGTAGAGGTATTGTTTACATAAAATTGTTCAATTTATAGATGGAAACCCTAAGTAGCTGTACATTGGGACAGAGCTGATATTGGTAGGTCAGGATCAAGCATAAGGATGTCCAAATCCTAAGGAAATTCTAATTCCCATCTCTGTGTAACTTTAGATGCTTTGACACTATTACATTATAGTGAATGGAAGTGAATTCTCGAAATGGAGTTTCATAATGCATCCGATGCATACATCAGAGGCTAAATATTTATCCCATAAACTTAACAATGGCCCCTCACTTTCTCTAACTTAAGGGATATGAGATCCAAAACACCCTACTCTTTTTTCCCTTTAAATGGCTTCACATCTGTCATGTGGGGTCACCATGTCTTTGGCTAGATTTAATCTGTAGAAGTTTAGAAGGAAAATAATGCATCTCTCGCCTTGATTTATCACTATGGAACCCAGGTACAAACACTGGAACCAAAGAAATAAATTCATTCTGAATCATTATCCTGGCCAACATTTATTTCTCAATAGCATAAAACAGATTTTCTGGGTATTTTCATATTGCATGGACAATATGTACATATTCATTACTCACATAGCATCTTCTTCTTTGGCTTGGCTTCGCAGACGAAGATTTATGGAGGGGGTAAAAGTCCACGTCAGCTGCAGGCTCGTTTGTGGCTGACAAGTCCGATGCGGGACAGGCAGACACGGTTGCAGCGGCTGCAGGGGAAAATTGGTTGGTTGGGGTTGGGTGTTGGGTTTTTCCTCCTTTGCATAGAGAACAGAGAATAACAATGATCCCACAAATTAACTCTCTTGCTATTCTAATACACAATAGTGCTGGAGAAACTTGGCAAGTCATGGAGCATCCATTGTAAGTAAAAAGGCAGTCAAATAAAGGAACCCAGCATCAGCAGATTTTCCTGTTTACCTTTAACTAATTTAAAAGGTAGTCAATCTTGTACTCTTTTGTACACATATCTATTCTTGAGTGCAGTTTTTTCCCCCTATTGAAAAACAGAAAAGAATCTCAGGGTTGTATGTGATGTCATGTATGAACTCTGACAATAAATCTGAACTTTGAGATTTGAACTTTGAAATGGAGGAGCTGAATGGGAACGGATATGATAGATGAATAAAGGGAGAATAAACATCGGTCAACAGGTAAATTGGTGTGGGAGAAGAACACTGGGAGTGTGGGTTAGCTGAAATTAGAAAATTATATGTTCAACCATTGCATTGTTCTTCCAACTTATATTTGTCGTCTCTGACTCCTGTCTAACAGGAATTGCATGGCCTAATTAAAATATTAATAAAAACTCTACTTTCTTTGGATCATACTGCCTCTGGAATATCTGAACCCCTCTTAATAGCAGCTTCTGAAAATTATTGTTAATATCAAGCTTTTAACATAGGTTTGACAATCCTCATGTTAGCCCCCAGCCGCAATGCTGAATTTACTTTATGGGTTTGGTTTTAAATCAATAATTACGTCCTCTTTTTGCCAAGTGTTGTTTTTATATTGGGTTATTTTCTCTGGATCATCAGAGGATGTGGGTGTTAAAGTCAGCCCACACTGTAATAAAACAAACAGCAGAAAACAGCAAAACCAATTAAGTGTACAACAATTTCTTTATTTAACCTTGGTAACATTAGAAGAAGAGAGAGGTAATAAGGAAAGAGTTTAGTAAATTGTTCTCTACACTGAACCCCCATTCAAAGCATTGGAGTGTTCACCGTACTTTTATACATCTTTGGGTAGGGGTCCGTCCTTACAAGTTTCACACACCCCTGGCATTTTGTGTTTACAATAACATGCTACCCTGTGGTGCCTAGAAACATTTGGGAAATGTCAGGGATGTAGCAGCTACTATGGTAGAGCTACTAAAGTAATACAAACACACACACCAGATTAGTCAACTCAAGACTGATTTATTCAAGGTTTACAGGCTTCTTTTATATACTGCATGTCCCGGGCTCCACGGAACAAGGTGGGATGTCAATGTACCGTTCCTCCGCACTCAGTATCTCTCGCGCGTGGTCCATTAGGTGAATATTCAGCCGTCCGTATTATGGTTCTGCACACTTGCAGAACCGCACCGGTGACTGTTCGCGATACCGCAGTGTGCACCTGCTTGGCCTGCTACACAGCCACTACAGGGTGTCCTCTACTTAAGGTATATTGACATTCTTGTGGAGTTAGTTACTATCTCACTTCTTCTTTTCTTTGGCTTGGCTTCATGGACAAAGATTTATGGAGGGGCACAGAGAAGGTCATGTTAAGAAGGCAATTATGTTCCCACCATCTTACAGGCGGCTGCTGTATTTTCTCACCTAATCTATTAACGTTTTGTTAAGCATATGCATTAAACTTATTCTTTCACAAGGGGAATCCTGGGAGAAGTTTAAAAAAAAAATTATGACAGGGTAGATAGTCAAAATCTTTTCCCAGTTCTCCTGGAGTCCGGCACAGCTCGGGAAACCTTCTAGAGAATACACATTTAAAGTGAAGGGGAGGAAAGTTTAAAGAAGACAAACGGGGCAAATTGTTTTCAAAGAGGGGGTTAGGGGCTGCCAGGTGTAGTGGTGGAGGCAGATACAATAATAATGTTTAAGAGGGTTCTAGATAGACATGTGAACATGCAGGGGAGAGATGATGTAGATCATGTGTACGCTGCAGAGTTTATGTTTAATTTAGGCATTATGTTTGGCACATACATGTGGGCTGAAAAGCTTGTTCCGGAGCTGAACTGTTCTATTTTCTAAGTCTATCTAGCCTCTCAACCCTTGAACACTTTCATGGTGGCATCAACCTGAGAGTATACAATACAATCTGTATCCCATTTTAAATAAAAAAGAAGAATTGTAATATGCTTTATTGTTAATGAAGTATTGATGCATATTATTCTCCGTGGTCATGCAGAGAAAGTGACAACAATAAATGTATGGGTATCCGTCCAGCAGGGAAACAGAGGACTCCATTGCAGTTGCAAAGAATTTAATGCTGCTACAAAATAGAAAACAGGTTCAAAGTTCAAAGTCCAGAGTTCATATTTCTTGTCCGAGTACATTTATGACAACATATACAACCCTGAGATTCTTTTTCCTGCAGGCCAAGCAGATCTGCAGTGGTAGGCTGCATTGTAAGCTGATTAGAAAGAAGCATTAAGTTATGAAGCGATGTTAATAAACTGTGTGAAAGCAGAGAATATGAGTCAAGAGCCGCTTTCAGAGGGTCACCATCCCTGACGGTAAAGCCGCACGTTATACTCCTGTGCGGCTGTCGGGTGGCCATCTGAAACCAGAAAAGCCGGCCAGGAGGTCTACTTACCAAACCCTCCTCCAGGAGGTCTAATATCCTGCTTCGAGTCTCAGTCTGTGGCAGCTGAAAGCGGCCCAGGTTGCCAGGGGTCAGGCTGATGACGTCGCGGTGACATCGTCAGCCATCGACTGTGTGAGCTTCATCACCCGGCACCTGCAGCTATCTAAAGAGGAAGCAGGATTGCAGTTTGATGCGCTTAGTAGCGAATTCCCTTTGTCTGCCAACAACCACCGGTTTGGGAGGGCAACTCTGATCACAGCACCCCTGGATGGCCCTGGTTGTCGTCCAGCCCCACTCCTCCCGCCGGCACCGCACTTGAGTGCCGTTTGACATTGTGCACAGCGGACATGGGGCGCAAAGGTTTCCCGAGCTGTGCTGGACTCCAGGAGAACTGGGAATGTGATGAGAACTGATGGCCGTGACACATTCCCAAGACACAATCGATGGGCCACTGCAGATCACTGCGATTTGATGGACCTTCTCGCCTTAAAGTTACAATACTCATCATGTCCCTAAGCCTACTTTTTAAATTGGCAGACCCTTTGACAACTCCGCTTCGGGGCTTGTTCCCTCAGTCAGGTTAACTTCCTCATTCGTCTCGGGTTGAATTCACTCCGTGAACCAGACAGATTCACCTCTGCGGCTTTAACGTGGACTATGAACGGCACTGAGTAACTCACTAACTATGGTCCTCCCAGTTACAGTCCAACGAATGAAGCTCAAGGGACTGGGAATTAAAGGGGCAATGCCTATTTGATGGTTAAATTATTACATTAACCCAACAGTTCTGTTTACATGGATACTTAAATCAAAACGCTGTTACACAGAGAGAAGGGACTCGAGTCCTCCAGCCACTCCACTTAGTATTCAATAAAGCACTTCAATATGAAACCAACTCACATACATTAGAATAGATAAGGCCGTTCCACAAATAGACGCGTCGGAATAGCACTGACATTCAGTAATCATTCAGGACATTGGTCCACATTAACAAATATGATTCTGCATTTGTACGTGATCGAATTTGGAAGTGATTTTGCTGGGGAGGTGAGTATCAATGTGGATTTTAAAATTCCCTGTTTTTGGTAGTTCCTACTTAACAATCTGCACTAGTCCAGGGCTAAGGATTACTTCGGGACGATCTCGGAGCTGCCTCTCTGCTCCGTTTCTCTGGGCTGCATCTTGCCGAGGTGGAGGATGGATCTGGGTGACTTGCGGCGGATTTTTTTGTCCATTCAATGCAGAACTCATGCAAACACATCCAAGACGAACTGGGCCTCGCTAGGGGTGAGGCAGGTTGCGATGGATCGCTCTCTCCAGCAAAGAAATATGCGCTCACAATACAAGAAATTAGATGCTTTATGTATTCCCCCACTCCTTCCCCTACATAACTTTGAGCCTGCAAAGTGGGCGCTGGCTTTCGTCTTTCAACATGCTTCAGAGTCACCAAGGAAACGTAAAGTGGTGTTGGCAGTGCCTCAACATGGCATCTGAACACTGACATGTTCAGATGTTCAGAGACATGGCACAAATAAAAACAGAGCAACAGAGAAATGTGAAAAGTTTATATAATTTGGCAGGATAGGGTACCTGTTTAATACATTTTTTTGGAGAGGGAGATTTAAAATTATCTGTGCTAGAATTTGGAAGGAAGCACATCGATGCGCTGCTATGATGTGAGGACAGCATGGGCAGGACTAGCAACTGTGCTGAGTAGCCGGCTTTCGCTGCAAGGCGGCTAGCGGTCAGCTGGCATGTTTAAGTGTCAGAAAGCCGTCCATTCCGGGGCCACCTAAACGTGCCAGCTGAACTCTTCTAGCTGCGCCTGCAGGCGCCCAATCTTCTTCTGAACACCTAAAAGTGCCTATGGATTTCAGTCTATGCAACATGCATTTTGGACTTGGAGGGACAGAGAATTTTTAAATGGTGATCACAAAACAACTGCAAATGCTGGAAATCTAAAGTCATTGAAAGTATCATTCATGTATCCAAAAAATAATATGTATGAAATGTTGGCCTTTTCATTCGAGAGCCCTTACATGGTGCAGCTATGCAAAATCCTGGTTTATCTGGGGGAGAATTGGGTTTGAGGAAATTGGGATGTAGTTACACCAAAATGTTGTCTGCACTCCAAATAGTACGAGGAATTGTATTGCTTATGCTTGTGTGTGCAACGTTTAGAACATTTTGGATGATTTATGTGAAGTCTTCTGCATATTAAGGGGAACCAATGAACTAATTGAAATTTAACAGTTTCCATGAGATGGTGAGTTTGGAACTAGGAATTATTGGCTAATAATTAGAGGCAGGAAACAATTCTAAGCACAGAGGGTGATTATAACCTTGAATTGTTGTCCACAAATTGAAACTCATACATGGCATCACATACAACCCTGAGATTCCCTTTTCATGTAGGTGTGGCAGAATTACCACTAATCGGTCATGCCAAAAATACACTGCATACAGCGTGAACATGTAAACAATCAAAAGAACTGTCAACAGATAACTGATATAAATAAACTGCAATACAGGGAGACCAAAGAAAATTGATAAAGTGCACAAGTAAGAGTCCTTAACTTAGTCCCTGATTGAGTTTGTCATTGAGGAATATGATGATGGAGGGGTAGCAGCTGTTCCAGAACTTGATGGTACAAATCCTGTGGCACCCTTACATCTTTCCTGATGGCAGGAGCGAGAACAGTATTTGTGCTGGGTGGTGAGGGTCTTTGATGATTGCTGTCGCCCTCCAACAGCAGTGTTCTCTGTAGATGTGCTTAATAGAGGGGAGGGTTTTGCCTGTCATGTCCTGGGCTGTGTCCACTACTTTTTGAAAGGCTTTACACTCAAGCATATTGGTGCTCCCATACAGACCATGATGCAGCTGGTCAGCATGCGTTCTATCATATTTGTGCAGAAATTTGCCAGGTTTTCTGATGTCATACCAAACCTCCGCAAACTCCTGAGGAAATAGAGGTGCTTGAATATGTGACTTTCATTAAATGAAGGTGGGGGAATTGGAGGAATGAAGTTGTATGGTTTTGGACCACATCTTAGTCAAGATCTGAATTCTTAAGTTCCTATTGTCCTCTATAAAGATTAAACAATTATTAAAACATCCATATTATTTTATCATAACCTCACATTATTGCAATTGGTTGTTCTCTTCTGATATACACGCAATATCTGGTGCGCAGCTTGTTAACTTGGAGATTTAGCATAAACCTGGATGAAACACTATAATTCTTATGCTTTGGGATATATCACAAGGCTTCCAGAATTTTGGAGAGGGCTTGTGAACATGTGGGAGAGCTGATGGAGGTTCTACTTGATCTGTGAATTTCTGGGCTGTAAAATTCTGGGCTTCCGGAACAGCAGAATTCGACTGCAATTACCTGCTATCTTTAACAAAATCACTTCATGATAGAGAAGAAGTCAATATTTCACACATCTGAAATATAATGAACAATTTCACTTTGAAATCACCAACTAACCCCATTATGAATTACAAATAAAGACACAGACTGACCAAAAAGAATCTTTTCTCGTGAACTAGGTGAAATTTGCACTCAAGATAAATGACGGTCTTCTGTTCTGTGTTTAATTGGAGCCAATAATGTAGCTTCTCCTGTGCAGGCTGTTAACTTAAAAGCTCTAACAATCTACCTCTGGTCTTTCACAATTCACTGCCTCAAACTATATCGACATGGGGGCTATTGATTTGGACTTTGTCAGACGGAATGGCTTAGAAAGACTGATTTGAAACAAACCATCCCTCATGTGACTTGCAGCATTGTTGCAGTTGGTAAGGCAGTACATCAGTTCTGGTGTTAGCTGACTCAAATGTATCCACATTAAAGGCAATGTCGAGGATAAATGAGACATGAGAGACAACATCCATCAAGAAATTGTCTCTCAAACTGGCTTCACAATGGCAGTCTGCAGCATCTGTACCATAAATTGTAGTGGGAATCAAACATCGTTTTGGAGCAATGAAGCACAAAATTAAATAACAGCGCAAGCTTGCGCAGCGTAGCCATATGTGATGGCTGGTGTCCAAAAACCAGTTCCAAATGTTAATTAAAAGAATTTTGTTGATCTCTGACAGGTTAAACTTCAGTGAAAAGAGATTTAGCAGCATCATATTTCTATCCCAATCAAATAACTGTAACTGGGAATAATATTCTTATAGTTATGTTTATAGTTAAATTTCCAGCTCAAGATGCTGGACTTTAAATATCATCGTATTGCCCTGCAGGGAATAACCCAAAATACAGACTATCTGCATCAACATCTGCCAAGACAGGCCTAACTGTCGATGCACAATCAGTGATGATATTTATTATGCTGACTTACACAGTGAGACTGGTAGATTTCCTGCCAAGACAGGCCTAACCTGTGAGACTGGTAGATTTTCTGCCAAGACAGGCCTAACCAGTGAGACTGGTGGATTTCCTGCCAAGACAGGCCTAACTGTCGATGCACAATCAGTGATGATATTTATTATGCTGACTTACACAGTGAGACTGGTAGATTTCCTGCCTAGACAGGCCTAACCAGTGAGACTGGTGGATTTCCTGCCAAGACAGGCCTAACTGTCGATGCACAATCAGTGATGATATTTATTATGCTGACTTACACAGTGAGACTGGTAGATATCCTGCCAAGACAGGCCTAACCAGTGAGACTGGTGGATTTCCTGCCAAGACAGGCCTAACCAGTGAGATTGGTGGATTTTCTGCCAAGACAGGCCTAACTGTCGATGCACAATCAGTGATGATATTTATTATGCTGACTTACACAGTGAGACTGGTAGATTTCCTGCCAAGACAGGCCTAACCAGTGAGACTGGTGGATTTCCTGCCAAGACAGGCCTAACCAGTGAGATTGGTGGATTTCCTGCCAAGACAGGCCTAACTGTCGATGCACAATCAGTTATGATATTTATTATGCTGACTTACACAGTGAGACTGGTAGATTTCCTGCCAAGACAGGCCTAACCAGTGAGACTGGTGGATTTCCTGCCAAGACAGGCCTAACTGTCGATGCACAATCAGTGATGATATTTATTATGCTGACTTACACAGTGAGACTGGTAGATATCCTGCCAAGACAGGCCTAACCAGTGAGACTGGTGGATTTCCTGCCAAGACAGGCCTAACCAGTGAGACTGGTGGATTTCCTGCCAAGACAGGCCTAACTGTCGATGCACAATCAGTGATGATATTTATTATGCTGACTTACACAGTGAGACTGGTAGATTTCCTTTTGATACCTTGCTAGTTTGGAATTTGCCCAAACCCAAATTGTGGATATTCAAGGAAGCTCCACATAATAATCTCCTAACAGAGAATCCCAACAGTAAGCAACTACAATAATTCAACTACTAGTAGTTGAATCATATTGCACGCTGATGATCACTGAGCAGTAATACCAATCAATCAGTTAAGAGACTAATCTCCAGAGTCTTCGACTCTGATAGATCTGCTGCCCATGGCTTTGCAGCCCAGTCTTCCCTCTTTCGTGGAGTTGCTACTAAGTGAAGGAACAGTTCTCTCTAAATTGGTTTTACCAATTCAAAGACCTGTCAGTGGCCCAGAATACAGCAAACACTAGCTTGGATTGAAGAAGTCAAATGTTGCTTTGTTTGACGGGGGTGGGGGTGGGGGTGGGGGGGGGGGGGTGGCGGGAAGTGGTGGTAAAATCATTAAACGTGACACAACATGAGTTCTGGAGATGATACAGTTCATATATTTTCTTAATAACCAAACTACAGGTTCAGCAGTGAATATTGGTTTGTATCAGGCATTGCTTTCTGTAGAATTGGAGGCATTGTTGATAAGATGCCATGACTGGTGCCATGTAGGTCCATGTGTGCTGAGAATTTTCCAAGGAAAGAGGAAGCAAAAGCCTGGAGTATTTATGTCATGGGCAAAATAGAACCCAGAGAATCAGAAAGTCTGAAACAGGCTAACCAAGCCTTGACAGACTTGTCAGACTGTTATTGACCTTCTTCTGAACCCCAATACTCTTGGATATTTTCCTCCCTTCAGAACTATCTGCACACAATATGATCCAGTTATTGATTCAGTTACCTTTAAGAGAATGAAAATGGACTTTAATGTCAGAAGGAGAATTGTTATAATGGTGACTGCCCGATGTTTCAGGAACATGCATTGTTGCCACAGCATTATCTGAAGAGAGTAGATTTGAGATCGTAGAGGATCTACCTAAATTGAAATAGTCAGTGGAAGAGTTTGAAAGCCCTTGTGAGTGTTTCCAGGAGGTATCTTCAATAACTTGATGCTACTTAGCCTATGCAAGCCAGACTTTGAACCATATGATCCCTTCCTTCTGACAAACAACGTGATTGATGAAGGAAGCAGTAATGGCCACAGAGATTCAATTGGTGACCCTTTGCATCTGAGGCAACCCTGCTGGTCTGTGAAATTGCAGTTTCCTGACGTGTTGATTGCTGTTGTCCATTGGGAAATTGATGAATTAGCTGGCTGCTATAAAAACAGAGACATTTGGGTTACAGGTTAGGTTGCAACATATGAAATAACTCAATGACAGTTCCCCCCCCCCCCCCCCCCAACCATATAGCTCAGAGTGCTGCCAAATTAACTTGGAAGTTGGAATGCTGCTCTTCCATTGTCTGTAGATACTGGACTGTAGACATCAGCAAGAGGTTATCAAATGGGCTGATGAAGAGCAGAAAGTAACAAGAAGGCAGCTTTTTTTAGCCTCTGTTATATGTCTACAAAAACATTGAAGTCTGGTTGCAAGTATGGATAGATTTTATGAGACCCACAGCTTAGACTCCAAATGCACGTACAGATATGATTCCCTTGGAGCTGCTGCAGTGTAGAATGATGAGAGTAATTCTTAACATTAAGGTTGATTGATAAGGAGAGATTGAGCAAATCAAGCTCATGCTCCGTGTAATTTGGAAGATTGAAACTTGATGTTGTTGAATCATATAAGATTTAGAAATACATTGACAGAATTCACTGGAGAAAGGGAGCAAGACCTTAGGATCGGGGTCAGCCATTTAGGTCTGAAGCAATGAGACAGTTCTTTGGCTAGAGCTTGCTAACTTTTGGAATTCCCTGTTCAGAATGCTGTGTGGATGTTCAATTGTTGAGTATTTTCAATACAGAAATTAATAGGAGATACAAAAAAACCCATTAGCGGAATTCAAGCAACTGGTGGCCTCAAACAACCGGCAAAAAAAATTGAGGAGAATAAAAAGGTAAAAAAGACAGAAGTTTATAATTACCATGCCTTGCAATTAGTTTGCTGATCACACAACATACAATCTCAAGCAACCGTAAAATTCCCTTATCCAGCATCTTCTTAGGTGCTGGACACCAGAGATTTTACTGCATATGAACAAGATAGGTTGAGATACCTTCAGTCATATTCTTACCTGAGGGGACTGACTCTGGATGCTAGAGATGAAGGGACTTGTCCTGAAACAACATTTCCCTCCACGGGTGCTGCCAGACCCATTGAGATCCTCAGTAATTAATTTATTTGTTCCTCGTGCACAATTGCAGTGACGAAAAGTTGTTTTTTAGTGATGTTGTTTGGGGGATTAATATTAGGGAGGGCAGCAGGATCAACCACCCTCCTCAACTTCAAATAATACAGACAGATCCTTGATATTCTCCACAAAGATTCCATAATCAAGGCTAATCATATGGAAGTCACTGGCTGCTCACGTCAGGCTAGAATGCGATCACATGCTCCTCAGTAGAAAGCTGTAATACATACACAATGTTATTATGTCATCTCTGTCGTCGAGATGTAATAGAAATCTAAGGTAACAGTATGTTGGAAGTCTGAGACATGAACTCAGAACACTGTCTACAAATTAGATCCTGGCTAGATATTTGACAGCATATCAGAATAAATGAGTGAATAATTGCAAATAGCCAATCTAAGACTCTGGGGAAAAGCTTCTAAAGATCCATTAGATGCATTTCTTCTGGTGCTCACCTTTTAATGAATTTTTGATCAATATTTCACTTGCTCTGTTCATTTTATAGGTTTGTCACATACGTGGCCTGTATTCCTGGTGGAATCCAGCAAAGGGAAATATTACAGCCTCCACCTCGGGGCTGGAGTGAAAGTTGTTCGAGAAGTAGGGGCTCAGTGCATTAATAAGGAAGCTAGGAAGCAGGAGTGGTGAAAAACAGGCTGCTGAGTGTGGAAACAGGAATCCATGAGGTTCAAATCAAGTCAAGTTTACTGTCATCTGATTGCACAAGTACAACCCGCAGACACACAATCTGAGAGAATGCATGTACAGTCAAGCAATACATATGCAGGACAAGCATTACGCCAACAAATAAATAAATAAATATTGCTTCTTGAATATGTGAGTCTTGGATCGTTAGTGTGAGCAGAGTAAGATTCAAAGGAGGCCCAGAAAGTACAGAAGGCCTGTGGGAAAATGGGCTTGGTGAATGACAGAAGCATGGGCAACATTGGGGTGTGGGGAGGGGGGAAATCGGTAGTCCTTGAAAGGCACGTGGAAAGTGGGTCCGTGAGAAAGAGAATTGCAGGAAATGGGGATCCATGAGTTTCAGGAGAACAGAGAACAGCAACACAGTGAAGGAGAGGAATGGGGGATTGGGCCTACTGTGTAGGTTGATAGTGGAATACAGGAAGCAGGTAAGCCACTGTTTGTGTATTTTTCTGTCTGGGCACGCACGTTGGCTGATTGCACCTGTGGCCCTTTCCACAGTCTCTTGAATAAAGGTGACTGTTCCACAGCCCCCTCCCCATGTTCAGGACAGTTGACCATCATGGACGTGACTCCATTCTATTGCAAATAAAACCCTCTGCTTTACATAACTTCCAACTTTTGGAGTTATTGATGGTTCATCAATTTTATTCACCATGAATTTTGACAATGGAGCAGATCCTGAAGCCGGAGAAGTTGGAACTCGACCCTCAATCACCTGAAGCTTCCATCAACTTCGAACTCTGACTGCATCGCTTCAAACTCTTCTTTAAAAACAAGGGGTGAATGTGTTAAACCACTGTTTGTGTATTTATCTGTCTGGGCAAGCCCATTGGCTGATAGTACCTGTGCCCCCCCCCCCCCACCCACGACAGACTCCTGAATAAAGGTGACTGTCCCACAGCCCCCTCCCCAGTTCAGGACAGTCGACCAGCATGGACGTGACTCCATTCTATTGTGCCTGTCAGTTTTACATAACTTCAGTCTTTTGGAGTTACTGATGATGCATCACAGACTGGTGAGTAAAAAGAAAAGAGGGCCACCACAACACCTCCTTATTAGTAAGGAAGGCTCAGCAGAGCCTACACTTCCAAAAGAGGTTAAGGAGGGCAGGGCTACCGGTGCCCATATTGACAACATTTTACAAGAACATAATTGAGAGCATCCTGTCTGGCTTCATCATTGTGTGGTATGGTTGCTGCAAAGGATCAGACTGGAAGTCAATAGAGGATCGTGAAAATGGCCGAGTAGATCATTAGGATCTCCATTAGTGTTAGGATGTTAGCGATATTTACATGGAGCTTAAATAGGGCTCAAAGAATTATAGACCTTTTCTATTCAGCACACGATATCTTTGACCCACTACCATCAAGAAGAAGATACAGCAGCGTCAAAATCAGGACTGCCAAGCTGGTGAGAAAATGATGGCACTGCTGGGGCTGTTGTAATGGCAGTACTGCTGCTGCCAAGGACCCAGGAGAGTGGGGAGCACTTCTCCGCAGCATCATACTGCCCAGTCCTGATGCCAATGGCTCCATGGAGGCTTTAAGTGGACTGTTAAAGGATCTCATGTTTTTTTTTAACAACCTGCACCTATGTCGTCAGTGGCTAAGATGGTGGCACCTGTGCTGGGTAGCGTACCAGGAGTTGTTGCAGACGCTGGGGGAGCAGTGGATAGGTGCAGGGCAACAGAAACAGAAACACCCCTCTCTCCTACATTGAGAAAGAGAAGCATGATGACCCTAGAGGGAAGGTGACCAAGGTAGTAGACCAGGAAGGGGCTTATTGGCTGAAGGACCCACACAGGCTGCAGGCTGCTGGCAACTTGCAGTCGAAGGACTCGCACAAGCTGTGGGCTGCTGGACACTTGCAGATAAACGACCCACACAGGCTATGGGCTGCTGGTGACTGGCTCAAGAAGGTGCTGAAGGGCTCCCAAGGGACCTTGGGCACTGAGGCTTCCTGCTTGTGTTCAAGGCATGGATGTGGGGCTCAGATTGCCGATGGTTTGAACCGGAGTCAGTGCAGCTCCAGAGGCTGCAACAGTGCTTGAGGCAAATCCACGGACACTCGATTTCTCTGAAGGGACTCCCTTTTTACTTCTCTTTCTCCTACTGTTAGTGGTCCTATGAACTTGTCATGCCTTACAGCAAAGAAAAGTTGAAGTATATTATATTTTTAATGTATAATTGTGTGGCAATAAAAGGAGCCTTGAACATCGAACCTTTAATTGGATTCTTCTTCCCGCATGCTGTGAGATTGATAAACAGTATTTTGTAAACAAGTAAATCATCCCAAAATATCTATATACTGTAAAAACCCGGTTATCCGGAATTCAAGCAACTAGCAACCTCAAGCAATTGGCAAAAAAAATCGCAGAAAACAAATAGGTCAAATATACGGAAGTTTAAAATTGGCATGCCTTGCTGTTAGTTCGCCAATCACTCAACATACAGCCTAAAGCAACTGGAATATCTGGCATTTACCAATCCTCATAGGAGTACAATACCAAGGGTTTTGCGGTATATTTATTTTAAATTATATCTTTATGTATATACCCTATGTGATTATCGTGTGTTGCCTATTATGTGCATATGTGTGTGCACCATGGTTCAGACCTTGTGGGTGAATGTGGCCTGGCCAATGGTCCCAGGAATTGAAAGATTCAGATTCAGATTCATTTATTGTCAGAATACATACATGACATCACATAAAACCCTCAGATTCTTTGTCCAGTGTGCATGTAAGGCAGTGCAAAAAAAACTGTACACAATGTACACATGTGGACAAATAAAGAAATGAAAACAAACTGTGCAATACAGAGAAAAAAAATCCAGTTGGACCAGCCACTTAAGTACTTTGGCTACAAGGCTACTGAAATCCAAATATATTTCCACTATATTACAAGGCACAAATCAGCCATGTGATTGAATACTCTCTTTGCCTGGATGAGTGTAGTTCCAACAATACTCAAGATGCTTGATACCTCCAAGGTCAAAACTGCCTGATTGATTGGCACCCTATCTACAACCCTAAACTTTCACTCCTTACGCCACTGGCACACAATGGCTGTGTTGTATACCTTCTACAAATGTACTTCAATGACTAGCCTAGACTTCTCCAACAATACATCCCAAACATATAAACTCTGGCCACTATGAAGGTCAAAGGAAACTGACACAATTGAATGACTCCAACCTGATGGTTCCCCTCCAAGCTGCACAGAATTCTGACTGGGACTATCAAGGTTCCTTCATTGTCACAAGGAATAAATCCTCGAGCTCCCTCTCTAACAGTACTGTCAGAAGTCACGTACCCAAGGGTAAACAGATATATGCAATCAATGGGGGTAAAACAAGAAAATTGGCAGACATTCTGATTGAAGTTAAGAAACAAAAGTGCTGGAGACACTCAGCAGGTCCCACAGCATCGGTTAAAAATGTTGGTTAGTTACCTTTGCCTCTTCTGAATGCTGCAGGACCTGCTGGGTTCCTCCAATGCTTTTATGCATTAACTACTTCATCGTGTTATATGGCGAGCTCTCCACTGGCCACCGTGACAGAGGTGCACCAAAGAAAAGGTACAAGGACTGCCTAAAGAAATCTCTTGGTGCCTGCCACATTGACCACCGCCAGTGGGCTGATATCGCCTCAAACCGTGCATCTTGGCGCCTCACAGTTTGGCGGGCAGCAACCTCCTTTGAAGAAGACCGCAGAGCCTACCTCACTGACAAAAGGCAAAGGAGGAAAAACCCAACACCCAACCCCAACCCACCAATTTTCCCCTGCAACCGCTGCAATCGTGTCTGCCTGTCCCGCATCGGACTTGTCAGCCACAAACGAGCCTGCAGCTGACGTGGACTTTTTACCCCCTCCATAAATCTTCGTCCGCGAAGCCAAGCCAAAGAAAGAAGACTTCTAAGCAATCAATGCTGGTTTTGCCAGTGATACTCAATTCCAAACAATGAAATGAAATAGGAGAGGCTGGCTAGATTGGGGGATCTTTTTCTTTGAAGCAAAGAAACTGAGGGCAGATTTAAAAATGATGTATCAGACAAGAATTGCTGGAGGAATTCAGCAGGTCACCCATTGTCAGGGCAAGGCTAACTGCAAGTTTGAGAAACAACACATTATATTCCTCTTAAGCTGAATATTGATTTCTTCTAATTTTAGGTAACCCCCACCCCCATATGATTCTTTACCTACTTCTGTCTGTTTTTTCTCTCTAACTTTTCTTTCTCCAGCCCTCCCTTCATAATGGTTTCTCCCTCTACTTGTCTCTCCACCTCACACAACTTATGTCTCTGGGCACACCATGCCACCTCACCTTCTCCCCACCCCCAACCCCCCGATATCTTCTATCTTTGTCAGTAAATGATTCAGAACCAAAACATTGTCAGACCATTCCTACCCATGGATGCTGTCCAACCTGGAGTTCTTCCAGCATTTCTTTGACTGCCTCTCATATATGTCTTCAGTGGATGGGAGATCAAAGCCCATGATGGACTTGGCTATGTTTGCTTCTTTTTGCAGCCTTCTATGTTCATGGTTATTTGAATTACCAAACCAAGCTGTGATGCAACTTGTCAGTATACTTTACACAGAGCACATCTAGAAGTCCGTTAGAGTATGTTGAATGACATAGCAAATCTTCTCAGACTTCTTAGAAACTAGATTCCTTTGTTTGCCTTCATTATATTTACCTCCCAGGAACTTGAAGGTACTAACCATCTCCACCTCTGTCCCATCAATGTGGGCATGGTCCCCTGGCCTCCCCTTCCTAAAATCCACAATGAGCTCCTTGTTGGTGAGATTGCTAACAAGATTTTTGTTCTGGCACTGCCCAACTAGATTTTCATTCTCCTTCCTGCACCATGGCTATCCATTTCTTCTATCTAGCCATCAATCGTGGTGCTGTCAGGCACCTATAGATTGTGTTGGAGCCCAGAACAGGGCACCAAACACATGGTCTAGAGATGCCACAGCAAGGAAGAGGTGGTGTTGCCAATCCACACTGGGTCTGTCAGTGAGGAAGTGGAGGATCCAGTTGCAGAGAGACAGATGGAGTCTCAGATCCCTTTGTCTGATCATAAGTTTTGCTGGTGTGATGGCATTGAATGCTGAGCTGCAGTCAATGAACAGCCTGAGGATATTTTCATGGTCTAATTATCTCATGCAGAGATGAGGGGAGCAAGATAGCATTTGTCATTGATGTGGATGTGACAAAAAGCAAGTGGAGTCTTCAGTTAATTAATTAATGAAGCAAATGAAATCAGCTAAATAATAGTGGAGGTATAAAACTTACTGCATGAAAGGATGGTTAAGGCAGAAATGGTTGCATTCAAAAGAAAATGAGAATATTAAAAATCATACCATGTACCTTTTGGCCGAGAGATGCAATTGGGAATTGCCTAAGCAGCTTCATTGACTTAGCATGCACATAATGGGCTTGAAGCTTCTTTCTGTTCTGTGTATTTCTGATACCTATATTAGATTAGGTTTTCTAATAATATAGAACCTTTATTCCTCAACTTTTTAATTAGATTGCAGCATGTGACAAGACTATCTGCTTTCTCATTTTGGAGAATGCTATACAATAATGTGGTAATATGTGCTTCATTTGAAATTGAATGGTAATGTTACTGATTAAAAAAAGAATTCATTGCTTTATGGGTGAGATATATTTCATTTTTAAATACATGATGATGGCGTTGATTAAAATGTAATTAATTGTAAAATGTATGAAATATATTTTGCTGCAGGAATAAATGATGACAGCACGATTAAAATAAATTATTTCATTATATTAGACTAACAGAAAATGTTTCTGAAAATTGAGTGCTAATATATAAGGTGAAACAGATGTAGCAGCAATGAACTTGCAGAATTTTTATCTTCTGTACTCTGCATTTACTAAGATGACACATTTTACCTATGTTCTTGAAAATAATGGCAGCAAAAGGTAATCGCAGCACTAAACTCTTTTCTAAAATGAAATATTAATTCATTATTACCAGTTGGATAACTGGTGATAAATTCTGCAGCTTGCTAATGTGAGAGTAAAATTTGTAAAAGCTGTGTTATGAGTTGGCCACCATGAACACTGCAGTACCATCTATACTGTAGTTTGACACTGCCAATTAACAACTGAAAATGCTGGATTCACTCACCACATCAGGCTGCACAGATGGAAGGATAAATAGAGTTAACATTTCAAGTCAAAAATCTCTCATCATGCTCTATTTCTCTACCCACACATGTAGCCTGACCTGGTGGGTATTTCCAGGATTTTCTGCTTTTATTTTACTAAGATGTGGCCGGATCTTCAGGAGTTGAGTTAACGGGAAAGACTATGCTCCTCAGAACGAAGAAGGATGAGGGGAGACTTGATAGAGGTTTATAAGATTATGAGAGGTATAGACAGAATAGATGTGAGTAGGATGTTTCCACTTAGATTGGGGGAGATAAATAGGAGAGGTTGTAACCTTAGGCTGAAAGAGGAGAGGTTTAAGAGGAATATTAAGGGAAAGTTTTTCACTCAGAGAGTGGTAGGAGTGTGGAATGAGCTGCCATCTGATGTAGTGAATGCAGATTCAACCTTGAGTTTTAAAAATAAATTGGATAAATACATGACTAGAAGAGGTCTGGAGGTCAGTGGGACTAGCCAGTTTTATTGGTCGGCACAGACCAGAGGGTCGAATGGCAAATTTTTTCTGTGCTGTAACATTCTATGGTTCTAGATTTTCAGCATCTGCATTAAAAAAAAGACATTTACCCTAATGAATTGCTTATAACATCAATCAGTTTGAGGAAAATATTCTGTTAAATGGAACACATTTTTTGTGGGATATGGAATGACTCTCACAATTTTTTCTTGCAATTAAGTGTATTTCTCATGCACGTCAGTTACACATTAATTAAGGCTATAAAAATGCATTACTGCACGAAACATATCTCACACATAGGATCATGAATAATTTAATCAACAGCATTAACATTCATTTTCAAATGAAACACACTCCGAAATGAGAAAATAAATAGTTCACCCGCATGCTGCATTCTGATTAAAAAATGAAAAATGGAGGTTTCATAATGTTAGCTAGCTAAATCTAAAATTAGGATTCACACAACAGTGCATAGCATCAGAAATTTACAGGATAAAATGAAACAATTCCACCCCCCCTCTCCCAAAGTGAGCAAATACTCTGATGTTGGTGTCATATATTATTGCCATATCCATAAGTACAATATACAGATGCACTCAAATTCTTACTTGCTGCAGCCAAAAAGGTACAAACTACAATAATATAAATGACCACAATATACCAAGACAGAATAAGAGATAATAATTAGAAAAGGATAGACAGATAAATATTCACAGTTGCAGTTAGTGCAATTAATAAATGATATTTCAATAGTGCAGACAGATAGTTTGGTGGTCCCAGAAGTATCTTGGTATTACAGGAGGATTCAAGAGCCTTCAAGATGTTGGATAAAACTTATTCTTAAATTCAAGTTGCTGGTCTTCAGGTTTGAAGGCGGCAGTGGGTAGAGATTGTGACCAGTGTGATGGGGTTCCTATATGATGTTGGCTGCCTTCTTCAGGCAGCACCCCACACATGTCTTTGATGGATGGGACAACTGTGCCCATGATGGACTTGGCTAGTTTAACCACATTCTGCAGTCTTCAGAGTGCATTGAACAGCACTCGCATAATATAGGTTCACAAGATCACAAGCTAAAGGAACAGAAGTAGGCCATTTGGCCCATCGAGTCTCCTCCGCAACTCCACTCTGAGCGAAATCATTCTCACATCTAGTCTCAATTTCCGGCCTTTTCCCCATATCCCTTGATACCCTGACTAATTAGATATCTCGCAATCTCCTCCTTAAACTCCCCCAATGATCCGACCTCCATAGCAGTATGTGGCAATGAATTGCACAAATCCAAGACCCTCTGGCTAAAGAAATTTCTCCTCCTCTCTGTTTTAAATGGGTACTTTCTAATTCTAGGATTGTGCCCTCTTGTTCTAGATTCACCCACCAAGAGAAACATCTTATTCACATCTACTGTGTTCCATCCTTTCAGGATTTGAAATATTTATATGAGATCCCCTCTCATTCTTCTATACTCCAATGAATACAGTCCAAGAACTGCTAAACCTTCCTCAGTGTTAGCCCTTGCATCCAGGAATCATCCTGGTAAATCTTCTCTGTACTCTTTCCAACATCATTTAATTCCTTCTAAGATAAAGTTCATGTCCTCTCAACCACCATTAGAATGGGGATGCCAGGATCACTCAGCAACAGGGAACACTTGTTTTTCCCTGAGCAACATTGTACTCCACAGTCGTGGGCCATGATCTACACAGGCCTTTTCTCTTGGCCCAGGATTTAACTGGAGGATTGAGACTGTTTTTGTGTTATTTGGTGAGGTGACTGTAGTGGGAGATGAGGGGAATGGGGGGGGGGGGGGGGGGAGGGGGGGTAGAATGGTTCAAAGGTATCCATTTATTTCCAGTTAGGTTTGTATTTAAGTAAGAAAAGCAGAAATGTCCACAATTTTCTGCAGAAATATTCAACATGCCAAGCAGGATTGGTGGAGAGAGAACAATCATATTTCAGATTTTTTGTTGAAGCTGATGACAAAATGCCAACTTGAAATGTGTCTTTCTCTTCAGATGCTGGCAGCAAATCCAACATTTTCTATTTCTAATGCAGATCCCTGCAGTTTTTTTATTTTTAAATTTCTTTTTAGTAATCATTCCCATCACTCTAACACCACCATAGCCCATAATTTTGATTTTGATTATCATCTGACCAGCATTCTCCCCCCTCCCCTCAATCCACTCTAAGCTTGCTCTCTTCCCAATCTTCTCTCCATACAATGGTAAATGGTTTTAAAAGCAACGTCTTTAAACAAGGTTTCATAACCTAAGGTCCATGTTAGCCCACATCTAAGTTTCACTCCAGACGGTCCTGCTGCACATTTATTTAATGATTCATCTCACCCTGGCCACACTCTCTTCTCCCTCCACCCTTTGGGAAGCAGATTCATCAGTGTGATAATACGTGCCACTAGATTTAAAGACAATTTCTTTCTTGCCATAATTAGAATCTTGAAAGAACTTAACATCAAAATAACATTGTCCTTTCTTGCTCTGTTCAAGCTGGTCTCTTTTTGCAACTCTGTATCTCTGTACTCTATACTGTGTCTTCACTTCTGTACTATGTGTTTGAGTAGCTGGACTGTTTGCAATACAAATGTTCTCATTGTACCTTGATTCACATGACAATAAACTTGACTTTGATAAGAACTCTCATCTCAAATTCTAGATCTTTGCTCTTTTATACAGTTAAAAACTGCTTTCCTTTAGTTTGAGCCAGATCTTTTTTTTAATGAGAGTTGAAAGAAGAATCAGAGTGCTCTGAAGAAGTTTCTCAGACTTGAAGCGGGCAAGGCTACTGGCAACCATTATGTCAACCTTCTATTGGTGCTCTATCAATAGCTTCCAGGCCGGCTGCATCACAGTGTGGTATGGTTGCTGCAGAGAAATGGATCAATCCACAGGACCATAAGGGTGGCAGAGAGGATCACTGGAAACTTCCTCCCCACCATCGACATGATCTTCCAGGATTATTGAATGAAAAGGGCATGCAAAATCATTGAGGACTTCTTCCACCCTGTACACATCATCTTTTAGGTTTTGTTGGGAAAGAGATACAGGAGTATCAGGTCCAGCACCTCCAGAATGAGGAACAGCTTCTTCCTCTGAGCAGTGAGAATGCTGAACGACCAAAGGAACTGGTCACACCGAACATCCGAGACTCTCATATTTACATTTTTCTTTCCACAAATGCTGTCTGACCTGCTGAACTACTCCAGCATTTCCTGGGTTGTCAACCAGAGAACTTACCTATTTACTCTGCAAGTGACAGAACCCTTTCCTACCAAGTTGCTGCTACACACAAATATTGCATGCGAACCAACAATAGCAGTCTAATTACTTAATGTGCAGTGCCACAGCAGAGGAGAGCAATCTGTCAATTGGGCCTGAAGCAACTCTCTGAAAGATGTATGTAATTAATACAATTGCCTAATCTTTTACCATACTCTTATATTTTAAATTGTTTACCTCTATAAGATATTAGGAATTTTATTTGCACCACTATTTATGTCAGGGGTTTTCTATTTCTAAAAATAAATCACAAGTATTAGAAATATGTGTAAAGTATAAAACACGAAATCTGCAGACACTGTGGACGAAATAAAAACACAATGCTGGAGAAACTCAATAAGTCAACCAGTTTACTTTATGTAGCAAACATAAAGATACATAACCAACCTACCTTGATGAAGGGCTCAAGCCTGAAATGTTGGTTATGTATCTTTCTCTTTGCTAAATAAAGGACACTGTTTGACTTACTGAGTTTCTCCAGCATTGTGTTTTTCACTAGGAGTATGTTCTTCTTTATTCCTTCAGTAAATTTTAAAAATGTATTTGAGCACCATTTTACAAACACTGCATTAGTTTGAACAGAAGGATTGATAATTAATGATAAGCAATAAAAATACAAATTTTGCAATTATGCCCCAAGAACAAATTAAAATAGTTTAGTTAAGTTTGGCGTTACGCTCAGGATCTTTTAAATATGCAGAGATAAGGCAAACTTCAACCATTTTTTAAAAAGAATGTTCCTTGCTGAATGAACTGTATACCACCTTATCAAAATATTTATTTGCAGAAACATCTGAATCAAAAGGGGAAAATGTCTGCCCTTAATAATGAGGCCACTCTTTCAAATGCCATAAGTGAGTCACGCAGGGTGGTCAATTATTAATTGGAGTACTGCTGAATGCCTTTATTATGTATCCGATGACTACATTTGTGAGAGTGCCCCAACTTAATTTCATTCTGCCCTTGTCTGTCATATTACCTCACAGATGATATCCTTAAACTTTACAACCACTTTCTTACTGCAAGGACAGTGACTTGTTGGCAAAAGGTCTGATAATCAATAGAAAGTTGACTGAAGTACAATGACCTTGCTGAAGCCCTGTTTGACATGTTGCCATCTGTTTTTGTATATAGTTTCCATTGAGAGGAACTAATTTCAGATATGGTGACACAATAGGAAAAGAATAGTCTATAAGCCTTCTGATACCAAAAGGGGAATGACCCCTCAAGCTGTGCTTTAGTTCACTCTTCTTATCTGAACTAGTTCACACAAAAATTAAGGCTAATATTTAAAAAAAAGGACCTAACCATTTTGAGCTGCTATTACCACCACATCTTGATGCTAATGTCATGTTATTATTCTCCTCTTCCATCTGTCATTCTTTACCTCTCCTCCCAGATCCATAGCCTTAGGTTTCCTGTGGAAAATTTCATTAATTTTGAATTAAAGTGAGGTTTCTCACTTGAAAATATTCTCAATGTTTTAATTCAAAAAATGCTGAAAACTGTGAAGTTTTCCATCAACTTAATAACAACTGTTGAACAGTAAAGGACTAAAGTGCTTTGACATTATTTTAATCTCAAATGTTTTGGTAGATCAGAAGTCAAGAGGGCTGTTTTTGATAGAATGCATCATACACTGTAATTTACATGGCACCCAGACATAAGATGAAATCTTATACATCATTGCATACTTACTATTCTGACAGTAATTAAAGGCAGAATCATTATGAACTTTCATGTCCACCTGAGGTACAGACAAGGCCTCAATTTAATGCCTTCACCATTGAATTGCCAGCCTAAATTATGGGTTAACTGACTCTAGAAGTTGAGAGTGTATAGTTACGAATACAAATGAACATTTAGCCAACAACATCAGAGCAATTCTTTTAAAACATTTCATTATCTTTTTGTCTGACTGTCCACGTTTAAGCAAATGAGCTCATTTAAATTTTGTATTCTACTTCTTTTGTCGAGTTTGCCATTATCTAGATCAGTCATTCTCAACCTTTTTTGGCTATGGGTCCCTTTGGAGTCTGCTCAAAGTTTACGGGCCCATTTCCCTGTGAAGCAGTCAAGTTTAGTTGGTTTCTTCCATACTTCTCTCCTGCTGACTACATAAAAATATTTTAAAAATTATGATTTCAGTCCTTGGCTACTCTTAAAAGTGCCCCAGGGATGGGATGGGGGTGGGGGTGGGGGGTAGGGGGGAGGGAACATATGGCCCCATTGACAATGGCTGATTGAGACGTTTAACACTTTGTTGGAATTGTTTTGAAATGTGTTTTGAATTTGATTGTTATTTTAAAGTAGTTTTTTAAAATGTTTTAATTTATTTTCACAATCTGAGCACAGCTGAAAGGCCAATATTTAGGCAGAAATGGTTAGTGTGACCAGTTCCTTTGGTCGTTCAGCAGTATTTCTGGTGAAGGTACTCTTGCAGTACTGTTCGAGTTCCAGCATTGAAATATGCAGGATCATTGATATATTTCCAAGTTAGGATGGTGTTGGGGTTTGAGGGGAACCTTCGGGTGGTGGTGTTTCCATGCCTTTGCTGTCCTCTTCCTTCTTGGTGTTCAAGGTTGATGGAGCCCACGTGAGTTATTGCAGTTCATTTTGCAGAAGGTACACACTGTAGACTCTGTGGATTAATGATGCAAGGAATAAATGTTTAGAGCGATGGTTAAAACCAGAGGTGCATGATCCAGTGATAATTGGGGGATCATAGATGGAGAGGGTGAACAAATTTGAGTTCTCGGGAAGATCTTTCCTGGACCTGATGCGGTCATGGCATTGTGAAGAAAGTACTTCAGTGCCTCTGCCTCCCTAGGAGTTCGCAGAGGTTTGGGATGACATTGGAAACCATGGCAAATTTCTACAGATGTGTGCTGGAAAGTGTGCCGACTGGCTGCATCACCGTCTGGTATGCAGACACCAATACCTGTGAACATAAAGTCCTGCAAAAGGTAGTGGACACAGCCCAGAATGTCACAGGCAAAATCCTCCCCGTCATCGAGAACAGCTGCCGGGAATGCTGCCGCCAGAGAACAGCAGCAAGCCTCAAGGATCCACATCACCCAGCATGCTCTGTTCTCACTCCTACCATCAGGAAAGAGATGTAGTGCCACAAGGCTCACACCACCAGGTTCAGGAACAGCTGGTATTTCTCAACCATCAGACTCCTCAACACAAACTCAGTCAGGGACTCAATGATGGACTCTTACTTTTGCCCTTTATTGATTTATTTTTTCTCTGTATTGTACAGTCAGTTAGTTTACATTTCTTTATTTGTTTACATGTGTACATTGAGTACAATTTTTTTTTTGCACTGCCAATAAGTGGCAATTCTGCCTCAACTGCAGGAAAAAGAATCACAGGGTTATATGTGATTTTGTGTATGTACTCTGACAATAAATCTGAAATCTGAATTTGATGGGTGGAGTATTATTCAAACAGTACACCTTTTCCTGCTTGATATTGGGCTTCTTAAGAATTAGTAGAACTACACCCATTCAGGCAAGTGTAGAGTATTCCAAACCGTTTCAGGCTTGTGACTTAGAAGTGGTGAAAAGGTTTTTGGGTGTCAGAGAATGAGTCAATTGCCACACCATACTCAACCTTTGACCTGAATATATAGGCACTGTCTTTACATGGCTAGTCTAATGCTGTTACTAATCAATTGACACTCCTGGTTGTGGATGGTCAGAGATGTAACAATGGTAAGTTAGACATAAGTAGTTAGACTCTCTATTGGTAGTGGAGAGAGTGGAAAGCACCAAGTTCCTTGGCGTTCACTTAATTAGTGATCTACCGTGGAAACACGACATCTCCTCACTTGTCAGGATGGTGCAACAGCAACTGCACTTCCTGAGAAGAGTGGAGCTGACAAGAATACCGGCCACCATAATGTCAACCTTCTACAGAAGCTCTGTTGAGAGCTTCCTGTTCGGCTGCATCATAGTGTGGTTTGGAGGTCAATCCGCAGGATAATAAGAGTGGCAGAGAAGATCACGGGAGTCTTCCTCCTCACTATCGACGTGATCCACCAAGATCATTGTCTAAAGAGTGCTTGCAAAATCATTGAGGACTACATCCAATCTGTGCACAGCATCTTTCAGCTTCTCCTGTTGGGAAAGAGATACAGGAGTATCAGGTCCAGCACCACCAGGCTGAGGAACAGCTTCTTCCTCCGGGCAGTAAGAATGCTGAACGACCAAAGGATCTGGTCACACTGACCATCTGAGACTCTCATATTTACAAAACAACATTTATTTATTTATTTGTATACATGAATACTTGTCCTGCATATGTATTGTCTGTCTGTGTGTGTTATGCCTGATTGTGTATCTGCATGTTTTGCTCCAAGGAGAGCATCCAATGCTGTTTAGTTGGGTTGTACTTGTGCAATCAGATGACACTGAACTTGACTTGACATGACTTGAAATGGTCATTGCCTAGCTTTTCTGTGTGATAAATATTCCTTATCATATTCAGCCTTTGCCAAAATGTTGTCTTGGTCTGGCTGACTGTTGGAATGGACAGCTTCATTTGCAGCAAAGTTGTGAATATAATTGAACATTGAGCAATCATCCTATTCCTGATCTTCTGACAGAAGAAAGATCATGAATGAAGCAGCTGAAGATGATCTTGTTGAGGAATTTTTTGAATGATGTCCTGAAGTCGTGATGATTGACAACCACAACCATTTTACTTCATCAAGACATGACAAGGCAATGGAGTGTTTTCCCTTTGATGTCCATTAACCAGTCAAATGCTGCTTTAATATCAAGAACTTGATATGTGAGCACTCATTGCCATTGCTATCAATGACAGCTTCCAATCACTTAGCTGATGACTGATTGGACAGTAATTAATTGGATTGGATGCCCTTCTTGTGAATAGTAAGTACTTTAGCAGATAATGGGCAATTTTTCCACAGCATTAGGTATATGCCAGTGCTGTAACTGTACTGGAAGAACTTTGCTAGAACCGTAGCTAACTTTAGGGTGCGGATAGAATGTTGTACCTCAGAGTCTTTGTGTTATTCAGTTTTCTCAGCTGTTTCCTGATATCACATAGAATGAATTGCATTGGCTTGAGCCTGGCTTCATGATAAAGGTAAAATTATTGTCACGCAATACTACATTTAGAATGTAACATGCATCAAATTCTACCGTAATGAAGACAGAGAGTTGGCACTTTGTCCAGCACCCCTCACAGAAATGAAGCCCCAGCAAGGAACAAACTCACAACCTCTGGTTTGCAAGGATTGTCCATTCTGAACATTTGACTTATAGAAACTTGTTATGATTGTGAATGTTCAACTTTCTTTCAGCATTTACATACTCCGCTTTGTTGTTTTTGAGAAGAGATGCCATTGGAGTCATCTCCTATTTATTTTTCCTTGACCATTCCCAGCCAGATCCAGAAGGATTGCAAACCTTCTACCAGAACCATCGGTTGAGAGGTCACTTACCCTGGTTTATTTCACGATGTAAAAGACACACAATACTGGAGAAACTCATCAGGTCAAACAACGTCCTTTATACGACAAAGGTAAAAATACATAACCAATGTTTCAGGCTTGAGCTGTTCATCAAGGTAAGGAAAAATATTGGGAGGCATCCAAGCAAATGAGTTGGGTGGGGGGGGGGGGGTGAAGGATATAAAGGCAGGAGGTGATAGGTGGAAAACGGAGAAAGGGGACAGCAATGATTGTGACTGTGATGGGTGGGTGGCTAGTTGAAGAGAGGGGGAAGGGAAAGGGGAAGGGAAGGAAGGAGGGGAAGAAGAGATCAAGTTAACAGAAAATGGAAAAGTTGATGTTAATGCCATCTGGTTGCAGGGTTCCCAGATGGAAAAGTACATTTCATGATGTTTTTGCAATTTAGTTTGCCAGTGATACTAAGGTGGCGTCTCATCGTCTTGAGCTATTCCTGTGGCTGCTTCTAGTATGCTCTCCTCCACTCTTCTTGAAGCAGGCTTGATCCACTGTATGATGGTGATGGTCGAGCAAGGGAGATGATGGATTGTGGCGGTGTATATTTGCACTGCTTGTAATTTGACAAGAGAAACTGATAACAAATGGAAATAGAAACAGCTGTGAAAGGATTAAAAAGGCACCTTATACACGTCACAGGAAAAATAGTACAGTTGTCATGCTTATGTTACTATGTATGTTTTTTTTGCTGCTTTTAACACTTTCCCAAATATTGTGCCAGAAATCCATGTTTCCAAAAGTGATATCAATAAATGCCTAATCCCAGATTTATGAAGTAAGGAAGAAATGACAAATTCCCAGTCCTTGTCGAAATCGAGCAGTTTGCTTCATCATATACCTGAACCACTTGCCAGTTGTATTCAAGGTGCGTTTTCATTTATCTTCATTATTCATCAATTGTCTCATTCAACAAACATGCAAAGATAGATGGACAGTGTGATAAGCTGAACATGCCATTGATTACACCTGGCATCCGTTTCTTTCTGTATTTTGTTTGCTGTGACTCTCCATGTTACTGTAGAAACCACATCTTTCATGTTGCAGCAGATATAGTAAATATTACAGGAGGAGAGGCACCTGACAGATGTCCAGTTGCTGCTTCATCAGTGTTTTTGGAGTTGACGGATTCTGTTTATCCTGGGAAACGTCTGAACTTGGTGAGCCAGATCCATCCTTTTTGGAAGATTTCCAGCATCTTACACCATTCTCTGGATGCAAATGATCAGTAAATAAGGAAAGCACTAAGTAAGATGCAAAATGGCATGTGTGACATTAAATACATATCAAAAAATAAATAGAATATAAAACATTAAAGCACAGTACAGACCCTTTGGCCCACAATGTGCCAACCTATAGAACCACAGAACATCATTATTTATTCCATCTAATTCCATTGACCTGCACCCAGACTATAGCCCTCCTTACCCAGGGTGGAATTGTTGGCATAGCAGTTAGTGCAACGCCTTACAATGGAGCAATCGGAGCCGGGGTTCAAATCCCATGCTGTCTGTAAGGAGTTTGTACATTCTTCCCATGTCTGCATGGGCTCCGGTTTCCTCCCACATTCATTATGTACTGGGGTTGCAGGTTCATTGGTGTAAATTTGGCAGCACAGACTCGTGGGCTGAAATGGCCTGCTACTATGCTGTATGTCTAAATTTTAATAAAAAAATTTAAACCCTGTGATTTTTAAATTAAATTACCTCTCCCATCTATGTACCTATCCAATTTTCTCTTAAACGTCAAAACTGAACCCACATCAACCATCTCCAGTGCCAACTCTTTCCACATTTTCACCACCCTCTGAGTGAAGCACTTACTCCCCAACTCTGCATCCTGACCCGACAACCTTCTACACTATTCAGAACACCTCCAACCTTTGTGTAATCTGTAAACTTACTGATCCACCTCCTCCACTTTTTCATCTAATCATAAAGAGCAGGGATTCAAGGACAGATCCCTGCAGAACACCACTAGTCACCGACCTCCTGGTAGAAAACTACCACCCACTGCCTCAAACCAATTTTAAATCCATGCAGCCAAGATCCCATGCCTCATAACTTTCTGAATGAATTTTCTGTACTATTCTATAAGGAATTCTTCATTCACTTAAAGATATAAAATATCAGATTAACTTTCAGCTGAATTTCTTGATTGCTCTGAGTGGCATCAGAATCAGAATCAGAATTTATTGTCATGAACAAGTCATGAAATTCGGTGTTTTGCGGCAGCGTCACAGTGGAAACATTCATATTATAACCATCTTACTTCATTACTACAACAAAATTTAAAATTCGAGTGCACGAAAAGTGAGAAGTGTCATTGGTTCATTGATTATTCTTACTGACTGTGGTCTTCCGATGTGAAAGTCAAGGATCATAAAATAATAATAGGTAGGTTATAAATAAGCTTTGGGTGATTTGATCAAAGAATTTATGACATTGATGTAGTGTGGTCATATTAACAGATTATCTGAATTAGATAGGTTAGAGAGAACATGGGGAGATGAGTCTAATTATATCAGCAAATAACTAGACCAGATGTCAGGATGATTTTCTTTTCCCAGTGGGATATTGACCATTAGAATGTATTTCTGATGTATATAATATATGTTAGTGTTCAGAAATGAGCTCAGCATATTTATTGATAAAGATCGTAATCGTGGATATGAAGGATTCATAGGATTTTGCAGAATAAATTCATAATAGATCCCACAGCAGCATTCTTCCTCTGGTAACTGTACACCCATGATTCCATAACCAAGTTCAGCTTCAGCACAACCTGTGAGTTCACTGCTGTTGGTCGAATGACCATAAGCCCATAAGACGTAGGAGCAGAAATAGGTTATTCAGCCTATGGAGTCTGCCCTGCCATTTAATCATGAATGGATCCATTTTTCTGAACCACTGTTTGACCTTCTCCCCCTAACCTTTGATGTCCGGATGAGTTGAATGCAGGATGGAGATCAAGAATCTAGCTTTGTGGTGCCAGAACAAAAATTTTGCTCTCCATGTCAGTAAGTCCAAGGAGATTATTGTATAATTTAGGAAGGGGAGGGTGATATTGCTCACCTGTCTGTACTGATGGGATAGAGGTGGAGAGGCTCAGTATCTTCAAGTTCCTGGAAGCATACATACTATAGGATCTCTCCTGGAACCAGTTCATCAAGCCAACTATAAAGAAGGCACATCAATACCTCTATTTTTTAATTCCCTTGAGCATAGGAGAATGAGGAGAGATTTGATAGAGGTACATCAATTGTATTTAACTCCTCAGAAATTAAAGAGATTTAATTGTGTGCACGGAAGAGGGGGTCAGGAAGCTCCAGTGTGATTTGGATAAATTGAGAGACTGGGCAGATACATGGAAAATGCACTACAATGTGGATAAATGTGAGATTATCCACTTTTGTAATACAAACCGGAGGGCAGATTACTATTTGATTGGCAATAGATTAAGAGATGGGGAAGTGCAGAGAGACCTAGGCGTACTTGTACACCAGTCTCTGAAGGCGAGCATGCAGGTACAGCAGGCGGTTAAAAAGGCAAATGGTATGTTGGCCTTCATATCAAGAGGGTTTGAGTATAGGAACAAAGATACCTTACTGCAGCTGTACAGGGCCTTGGTGAGACCACACCTGGAGTATTGTGTGCAGTTTTGGTCACCTTATCTAAGGAAGGATGTTCTTGCAATGGAGGAAGTGCAGAGACAATTCACCAGGCTGATACCTGGAATGGCAGGAATGACTTATGAGGAAAGATTGCGCAAATTGGGATTGTACTCGCTGGAGTTTAGAAGATTGAGAGGGGATCTCATAGAGACATATAAAATTCTGACAGGACTGGACAGAATGGATGCAGATGGGATGTTTCCAATGATGGGAAAATGAAGAACCCGGGGCCATGGTTTGAGGACAATAGGCAAACCATTTAGGACCGAGATGAGGAGGAATTTCTTTACCCAGAGGGTGGTAAATCTGTGGAATTCATTGCCACAGAGGGCAGTAGAGGCAGGTTCATTAAATATATTTAAGAGGGAATTAGATCTATTTCTTCAGTATAAGGGTATTAAAGGTTACGGAGAGAAGGCGGGGACGGGGTACTGAACTTTAAGATCAGCCATGATCTCGTTGAATGGCGGAGCAGGCTCGAAGGGTCAAATGACCTACTCCTGCTCCTATCTTCTATGTTTCTATGTTTATGTTTAATTTAATTTGTTCAGGTTTATGCTCTAGATGTACTAAAGAAGTAGGTTCCTTTTTACATTCGACTTTGTTTTGTGATAAGGTTAAATCTTTTTAGATACGAATTCTTGGAGAAAGTTTTAAAGATCCAATTACCAATGCACTCAGCATTATTTCTATTAGGTGATGTTAAAATGTTGAGTTTGACTTTAAGATTGACTAAGTATCAAATTGCATTTTTAAGGCTGTGGCAAGAAAATGTATAGCCATAACTTGGAAAAATGAGATTGATTTGGGATTGCAGAGATGGCATCTGGAATTGAGATCATGTATTCCTTTGGAAAAAATAACATATAGTTTACATGATAATTATCTTTTATTTTTCAAAAGTGTGGAGTGCTTATTTGGATCATATGGGTTTAAAATGTTGCTTTGATTCATGGCGGTCCTTTTTGTGCTTTTGATTGTTTAAATCTCCTGCATTTTTCTTTCTTTGGGGTTTATTTGGGGTGGGAGGAGGGTGGGTATGAGAGGGCTGGGGGTTGGGGGAGGCGGAGGGGAGGGTTTGTTCATTTATTTGTATTGTATCTTCAAAATTTTTAAATAAAATATAAAAACAAAAAATGTTATTGACAAATTGGACTTTTATAGCATTTTTAACATAATTAAACATTTTAAGTCTCTACACAGGATTGCTTCAAGCAGAATTTGGCACTGAATCGCAGGAGGGAACAAATAGGCAGATGATCAATAGCTTGATCAAATAAATTTCAGGTATATGTTAAAGCAAAAGAGGCAGAGAGAAAGACACTCAGAGAACGAATTTCATAGTCTTTGGGAAAGGAGGTATAGCTGCAAATGTGGCCAAATAAATTTGGGGTAGGCTAGAGACTAAAGACCAAAAATAGAAGATACTATCTTGCATTGCAATCAGGCAAAAGCAAAACAAACCTCTTAAGGATGGATAAAGGAAAGTTGCAGGATACTATTAAAAACTGCACTACTGGCATAGGGTGAACTTGCGCGGTGAAAGGTATGCATTCAAATAAAAGAAAGGAAATTTGAACTTTGATATCACACATAAGCTCCGCATGTGGAATAAACTGCTGTTTTGAACAGTTAAAAATAAAAATGACTTTAGAATAGGAGAGAATTTACCAAATCTTATTGCAGCTGATGATAAAATGGAAGATTTGACCATTTGTTGTCTGCAGGGATCATACAATCTCATAAACAAATGTTTTTGAGTATTTTGTGAATAAACAAAAAATTATTTCTCTCTCTTGTCCCACTATTTTTATATTGCTCTTGGAGAAGCTATAAGAATGGATGAGAATATTTCAATATAGCCTCACTCAGCTGTTTTCTCACATTTTCTTTCATTTATTAAATTAATAAGCAGAGAAAAATGTGGCCTAAACTGTGAGTACGTTCTAATCTCAAACCAAGGTTGAAGACATCTGAGTTCATTTACATTCCTTGCGGGGTTCAAGCATACTTACTATTCCATATAGACCTAGAATTCAATAATATTTTAGCATAAAAATCTGAAACAGGTGCGGAATAGTAAATTGGGTATTAGGCAAAAGCTTTCAGTAAATGAGAATGTTCTCTTTTTAAACACTAACCCAATAATATCTGAAGCTTGCATTGTTTCTCAGTAGAAGTGATCTCTTGTACGTTGTTTGCATTAAAATAGGAGGATTAAATTGTAAAAATAATTCGTATATTAAACCCAATTTAAGATTAATCCCACGTAAAATGTAATTGTGGATAAATAAATCATAGAATTAAAGGTTTGTCTCTCCAGTCAATGCCAACAATTTGCATCTGAAATCCAGGTCTGCTTAGTATGGCCCAGGGTGCGATTTGTTGAAGGACTAAAAGCTTAACAGATGTACCAGGCTTGCTATCCAGAAAGCATTTAGCACAAATTGCTACATATGTTATGAAATATGAGAACAATTCTATGTATCTGTTAAATCTCCTGTTAATTTTGTGGCTCTGCAGATGCTTTAAAGTATCTGTTTACATGCAAGACTCCTGTTTTAGTTCCTGTACTCTTCATTTTTAATATTTACTTTGGGAGATTAAAAAATGTCTGCCACAAGCTGTTTGTTCTGCTACCAACCTGTTTTCGCTCAGGCAGTATTACATATATTTAGAAGTAAAATTTCTTTGAACGGTGTAATTTGGCTGAAAACACTCAGATTTAAATAACATTTAAAGGATTCTCATAAAGTTTGTGAATAAAGTGCCTCGTCTGGTACAGTACCAAAATCTTCTTTGGCTTGGCTTTGCGGATGAAGATTTATGGAGGGGGTAAAAGTCCACGTCAGCTGCAGGCTCGTTTGTGGCTGACAAGTCCGATGCGGGACAGGCAGACACGGTTGCAGCGGCTGCAGGGGAAAATTGGTTGGTTGGGGTTGGGTGTTGGGTTTTTCCTCCTTTGCCTTTTGTCAGTGAGGTGGGCTCTGCGGTCTTCTTAAAAGGAGGTTGCTGCCCGCCAAACTGTGAGGCGCCAAGATGCACGGTTTGAGGCGATATCAGCCCACTGGCGGTGGTCAATGTGGCAGGCACCAAGAGATTTCTTTAGGCAGTCCTTGTACCTTTTCTTTGGTGCACCTCTGTCACGGTGGCCAGTGGAGAGCTCGCCATATAACACGATCTTGGGAAGGCGATGGTCCTCCATTCTGGAGACGTGACCCACCCAGCGCAGCTGGATCTTCAGCAGCGTGGACTCGATACTGTCGACCTCTGCCATCTCGAGTACTTCGACGTTAGGGATGAAAGCGCTCCAATGGATGTTGAGGATGGAGCGGAGACAATGCTGGTGGAAGCGTTCTAGGAGCCGTAGGTGATGCCGGTAGAGGACCCATGATTCGGAGCCGAACAGGAGTGTGGGTATGACAACGGCTCTGTATACGCTTATCTTTGTGAGGTTTTTCAGTTGGTTGTTTTTCCAGACTCTTTTGTGTAGTCTTCCAAAGGCGCTATTTGCCTTGGCGAATCTGTTGTCTATCTCATTGAACCAAAATACTCAAACAAAAAAGTTACAAGTTTGATTCCTGATTTGTGTTCATTTATTGGAAGAGTAGACAATTCTGTCCTCCAACTGATCTAACAATAGATGAAGGCAACAGATGCTGAACACTTGTGGGAGTTTTAGGAATGGTCTCCAAGAACTAATCATGAAAAATATGTTTAAAAATGGAAAAGAAAACATTGGATGAGGAAATTCCAATGCCAAGAGGCGGTAACTAGGCAACCAACCTAAAATGAAGTGCAGAAGGCACAGGAACTAAGAGTCAGAAGGAAGGCAATCCAATGGTGCTGAGGCAATTAAAGAAAGTGGTGGGAGGATACATATGGGAGAAGATATCACGTGTGGATGGGGAATGTTGCTAAGATGACAGCATGTAATTAAGGATGAGATGATGACAAAAGATGGTGCCTCAGGCAACTCCAAGTGAATAGGCATATGCAAGAGGTGGGCATTCTTGGAGATACTCTGAATTCCTTGCCACCAAAGGGAACGGGATCTTGTAAGACTGGGACCATGGAAAGGAGCCAGATAGTCACCCAATCTTATATCTTGGATACCAACTCCAACTTGATACCACAGTGATGAATGGCAAAGGCAAAGCCTGCTCAACACATGCAAACCAATAAATGGCTTTCTTGTAGCTAATATCCATTGAGCTTTAAAATCAATCAAAACATTCATATAATATGCTAGAGTCTCTTGCACATAGTGATCTACTGTACATATGTGATCACTATTGATGAGCTGGAGCTCCTTTTACTGTCTAGAATGATTGAGTCATAGAGACATATTGCAAGGAACTGGTCCTACTGCCCATCTAGATGGGCAAGATGGCATTCTGGGCTGGTGTCATTTACCTGAATATAATTATCTGAATCACTTCAGAATGTCAAAATTGTGCCCACTCCTACAGTTTTCTCTAGCAGCTCAGCTCATTCCAGGTACAGGTTACCTTCTGAGTGTTGCAAAAGTTGTTCCTCAGAACCCTCTTAAATCTTCTGCCTCTCACTTTAAACTTACGCCCTCTAGTTCTAGAATCATCTATTCCAGGGCAAAAAAAAACTGCCATTCACTTTTTCCCCACCATAAGATCACTCCCCAATCTCCTATACATCAGGAGCCGATCTTGTCTTTCTCGATGATTCAAGCCCTCAAATCCTGGGTACATCTCAGTGAATCTCTTCAGCACACTTTTCAAATTACTGACCTCCTTCCTATAGCTGGGTGAATGGCACACATTCAAGTGTGATCTCACCAGCAACTTGTGCAGCTACGTCACGATGGCCCAACCCTTGTTCAATGCAGGCAAGCAGGTCAAATGCTTTGGTCCCATCATTTGAAACTCTCAGTGGAATTGAAACTGGAAGAAGGAAGGAGAGCAGATTTTTCCTTTGTCTGACTCTTCGGGTCCATGACAGATCTCTTAGCTGGAATCAGTGAGGGGCTCAAGGGACAAGTATGAGCTAGCATAACAAAAGTAGATCTGCTCCCACCCCATTCCACCCCCCCCTCCAAAAATGGGATTGACAGAGATGCCAACATGTTCTTCTCATTGGAAAGTACATTGAAGACATTATAGGTTAAGGGGTCATTCATTTCAGAACACAAAGCTGAGCAATGCATTTCCACTGAGGATATTATACCTTTGAAGTTCTCATCCTCACAGGGAAATAAATATTTAGAGTTTCTTTAAGTCTAGGATTGGTAGATTTTGGAAAGCAAATGGATCAAGTGATGGGGTGACAAGGTGCCAAGGTGATCAAGCACAAGATCAGTTATGATCTCATGGTACAGCAGAATCAAAGGTTGGCATTACCTCCCTCCTCCTACTTCTATGGCAGGATCAATTACTGGAAATGTCCCTTTTACCAAGTTATGTATTAGAGTTAAACAATTGGGTAGGGCAAGAAATGTAGATGAGCTTTCATGATCCACAGACTACATGATTAACCTTTAAACCTTTGCAATCATTGAATGAAATATTTCACTTTCTTCATGGGAAGAAATCTAAATATTGTTAATTATGTTTGAGGACTATAAATGTAAATAAAGCAAAGAAACTTCAGTATGTAGAGCCATTGCAATTGATTTGTTAAAGGGAAGAATGGTTTAACTGTCATTTCCCACTAAAAATTAGTTTGTATGCTCTGTAGCAAGCTCAGCCATGTGTACTGAGGCTCTTTTAATATATTCAATGGGGCACCAATAAATAAACATATTCATGAAATGCCTGGAGTATAAACCCTAAAATTAAGGTGCATAGAATGTGAGTGGAAAATGATTTGCATGGGGCAACCTTGATTAGATACCAATGTTAAAGCCATGTAAATCAGCCAGCAACAGTGTCCCCGGGAGCACAAACGATTATTGGAGTCATTCTTACCCTTCAGTATTGTTAGTGTTACCAGCAGTGAATGGTGTAATACAAGACTAGGGATGTTATGTTGCAACTTTACAAAACGCTGGAGTATTGTGTGCATTTCTCACCACTCCACTCTAGGAAGGAGATGGTTGCATTGGAGGGAGGGTGGATGAGATTCTCCAAGGTGTTGCTTGGATTGGAGGTCATCAGCAATGTGTTGGGATTGTGTTTACTTTCCCTGGAGCTAAGGTGGCTGAAGAGTGACCTGATTGAGGTATGTAAATTACAAGTGACATAGCTAGGATACAGCCAGTAATCAAACTACATTATCCTGAAGGAAAATGAGTCTAATTCTTGGCAAAAGTTCCTTTATGTAGTGTGGCAGCAAATAAATTTGTAGCAGTTAGGGATCCTCAATTGCCATGGAACAGCTGGCAACACAGATTAAAATTTAATTAGCATTTGGTGTGTGAATGGGATTAACCATCATAATCCTTCATGCAAACTAAAATCACAAAATACAAACAAATCAAATCCATCTTTACAAGTTTAATTATATTTTGTTGTATTTGTTTGGCTTGTCTTTTGGCACGTGATATCATTTGCGAATCTTCAATCACAAAACACTTGCAATGAAATTGTAGTATTTGCACCCTTGGGTGAACCACGATAATATCTGGAATAATTGTTCCTCAGAAATTGCAAATTCTGAGTTGGTTGGCTATTTTATGAGGTAAATTCTTTTCAGTATTCCGTAGCTAAACACAAGTATAACAAACAATAGTATATGAATCAGCAAATGATATCGGTACTCATTTACATGTTGTTAATTATAACCTGGTTTCTGCCACACCATTCATTGCTTAGTGCTTCTGCTCCACTAAGAGATAAAAGTTTGTACTGAGCAATAAAGGATATATAGGATAGGCAGACAGAACTCCACTTTTTCTGGTATTTTAATGCATCTGTGAGGATGTCTGAGGGTCTTTTCGTCCAATGAATTAATGATTTAGCTGCATGGAATTAATTATTTCCATGTACTGATCTCATTGAAGTAATTTTCTTTTTTTTAAGCCCATTAAAGACTTTTGACTTCTTTGTTGAATTGACAATTTTTATAGAACATCTAGGTCATAGGATCCTTACAGCAGAGAATGTGTCCATTCAGCACATTGAGTCTTTGTCAATCCAGTCTCACTTCCCCTGCCCTATCCCCCAGATACCCACAATTTTAATATCCAATGTCATTTTTTTCCCCATTCTCAATAATGTTCACATTGTTATTAAGATGTAATGAACCGAACTGGACACAAATCTCTGTGAGCTAACCAGAACTTTAGAAATATTTAACATACTTTGCGCTCAATATCTCAACATATAAAGCCAAGTTTCCCATTGCTAGTGACTTTCTTAATATATCTGACCATCTTCAAACAATTGTGAATATGAAACCCCAGTTCCCTCTGACTCTGTTGCATGGTGTCTGTGTTTCATCTCCCTACCTATTCTACATAATGCCATCATCTCCTGTTCTTGCTGCCCAATCTGCTAGGCTATCTCTATCCTGTTCCAACAGATTAACTTCAACAAACTTCTTCCTTCCAACTCCAACTAGACATAGAAACATAGACAAATCATGAAAATTGATTTTGCATTGTAATATTCAAGCCCATGCACTGAGACACAAATAACAACACTCTCTTTCAACTCTCCATTGGAAAAAAAGCCATTTATCACAAAATCTGTTTCTTTCTTTGACAATTTAAGAAAAATAAAAAACAAAAGAATTACGAGCAGGAGTTGACCATCTGGCCTTTCAAGTTTGCTCAGCCACGTGGCAAAATCACGGATGACCTTATCCTTAATGCCATCTTCCTGCTTTATCGCTTATCCTTTTATCCCCTTAATATCCAGAAATCTTTCAATGTTTGTTCTGAAGTCGATGAGTGAGCCTTCATTAACCTCTGGAGTGGAAAATGCTGAATATTTATCACTGAGTCAAATAAAATTCTGCTCATCTCACTTGTAAAGGCTTTGTCCCTGAGCTTGAGATTGCAATTCCTTTTCCGTTGTAAATTCTGATGCAAAGTATTCAAACCTACACTAGGGCCTGGAAATTTTGAAACAACAGTCTATAAATGTTGAGATTGTAGCAGAAACACACAGAAATGCTGGAGGAACAAAACAGGTTATGCAGCATCCATAAGAAGCAAAGATATACTGTATCACCAACCTTTCTGGCCTGAGCCCTTCCTCAAGGTGTTACAAGCCCAGAGGACCCCAAAACCCAGAAGCAATAAATATTCACCAAGACAAATGGTTACTTAAACAAAAGTTGCTTTAAATATGAAAACAGAATCACACATTAACTTATTATTATTTACCTAACTAACTTAACTTAACCCCCTTCTAATTCTAAGCACACATGCATGTAATGTGTGTGTAAGTTCAGAAAAGTTCTTTGATTCACAGTCCAATCTCACTTCTCATTCCTCCAAGTTTACTGGTTGCAGGTAATTCTTATACTGTGCACAGAATTTAACATTTATGATGTTCACCAGGCTTTGGTGCTTGAAAGGTAAATAGTTACCACTCAGGAAGTTTCTGTTCAGTTTTCAGAGAGAGATTTGTTGTTCAGTGGACACCCACAACTGATTCCTTGTAACCAGCCACTTCAGTGTCTTGCTGAAGAAAAGTGCCCCTTCAGGGTTCTCCAGATGATAACTTCTTTCCTTCAGGTCCCCACAGAGTTCCTTTTTTTTTCTCTTGTTCCAAGTGAAACATTAGACAGCCAGTCCTCTCCTCTTGTATGAGCCACAAGGGCTTTGACCAGGCTGAACTAAGCACTCACAACCCATCTTCCAAATGGGGTTTTCCACAAGCTTGCCAGCTTGTCCTCTTCCAGTCTGTAACACTGCAGAACTGAATTCTCTCTCTCTCAGATAAATGGCCTGCTTTACCATCTCTGCTTGCAAAACCACATGACCCTCTTAGAACAGCAAGTTCCACTCCAGACAGCCTGTGGCTCTGATGAGTTCTTTAATCTTTTGCCTTTTTGTAAACAACAGTCCATTAGTGAAGTCTCTTGGGCACTCTCCAAATATTTTTCAAAGGCCCCCAGGAGTCACCCTGTCTGGCTTGAGCAGAGCTCTAGTATTTTAAATAAGATCTGTTAAAGTGTTTGTATGTGACCTACACTAAAAAAAAACCTGCCCAATTTATCTCCCAAAAACATATCTATAATCTGTCACAAAGGCAAAAGCAAAAAAACAGACAGGCATCTTAATTAAAGACTAGAGAGAAAAGGGGAACAACAGGAAGGGGACAGAGTCCAGACCAACAGCCAAAAGGTGTTAATTGGATATGATAAGAGAAAAGGTGATCATTTATTTGGGTTCTGTGAGAGGAGACAGAGGGAAAAGGGAAGAGAGAGAGAGAGAGAGAGAGAGAGAGAGACAGAACAAGTGGGAAGGATACAGTAAAGATGAATTCTTAACAGAAGTAGATTTTAATGCCATCTGGTTGGAGGGTGCCTAGATGGAAGATGAGGTGTTGTAGCACTTATTTGTGCATGGTCTCAGTCTGGCAGTGTATGAGACCATGAACAGACATGTCAGCAAGGGAATGGGAAGGAGAATTGAATTGGGTGACCTCTGGGTGTTCCACACTATTGCAGCAGAGTTGAAGTGCTCAAGAAAGGATCCCCTAGTCTGCACCCAGTCTCTCTGATGTAGAGGAAACAACAACAGGAGCAATGGATGCAGTAAATGAACCCCGCAGATTCACAAGAAAAATGTTACTTCATTTGGAAAGACTTCTGAGGACACAAATGGTGGTGAGGGAGGAGGTGTTAACGCAAGTGGAGCACCTCCTACGGTCACAGGGATAAGTGGGGAGGGAGGATGAAAGATGAAACAGTCCCTGTGGAAGCTGGAGAGGGGAATATGTGTCTAGGTGGCCGAAATGGCAGAGGAGGGCATGTTGGACACAGAGGCTGGTGGGATGGTAGGTGAGGTCAAGGGGAATTCTGTCCTTGTTGTGCGTGGTGGAGGAAGGGGCCAGGGCTGATGTACTGGTAATGGAGAATATGTGGGTGAGGTCCAAGTTGATACTGGTCAAGGGAAAGCCATGTTGTTTGAAGAAGGAGGACACCTCTGATGATCTGGCATGGAAGACCTTCTCCTGGGAGCAGATGCAATAGAGATGAAGGAATTGAGAGAAAAGAATGGAATCATTACAGGTGACAGAGTGTGATGAGGTGTACTCGAGGTAGTTGTGGGAGATGGTAGGGTTGAGAGTTTGTCTCCAAAGATTGAGACAGAGAGATTGAGGAAAGAGAGAGTATTGCTAGAGATGGACCAAGTGAGGTTGAGGTCAGGGTAGAAGTTGGCAGCAAAGTGAATAAAGTCAACAAGCTTATCATGGGTGCATGAGGCAGCACTAAAGTGGAAGTCAATGTAGCAGAGGAAGAGTTGAGGGGCCTTGCCTGTGTAGCCCTGTAGCATGAATTGCTCCACATAGCTAATGAAAAGGGAGGCATAGCTGGGACCAATGTGGGTACCCATGGCTACCCCTCTGACTTGGAGAAATTAGGATGAGTCAAAGGATAAGTTATCGAGGGTGACAGAAAGTTCTGCCAGCCAGAAGAGAGTGCTGGTGGAGGGAGACTTGATTGGGTCTGTTGTTGAGAAAGAAACGAAGGGCTTTGAGGGCTTTGGTATTGGGCATGGAGATGTATAGTGATTCGATGCCGATGGTAAAGATGAGGTGGTTGAGTAGAGGAAACTGGAAGTTGTTGAAGTGATGGAAGACATGTGAAGTATCCCAGATGTAGGTGGGGAAGTACTTGACCAAGGGGGACAAAACCAAAGTTGAAGAAAGCAGATAACAGTTCTGCGGGGCAGGTGCAGGCAGAAATTGGGTTTGTAGATCATGGGTAGGAGGTAGAAATGGGAAGTGTGGAGTTGGGAAACTACGAGGTTGAAGGCTGTGCTAGGGAAATGACCAGAAGTGACAGTGTGCAAAACAATGATTTGATGTGTTTTGGTGGGGTCCTGTTGGAGGGGTAAGTAAGATGTGGCTGAGAGTTGTCATCTGGCTTTGGCCAGGCCATAACAGCAGTACACTTCTCTGCAGTTTGATGGTGAGGTTGGGGGACGTGTGGAGAGAGTGGCGGGCCAGGGGTTCCAAAGGGGTGAGATTGGAATATGAGGGGAGAGGTTAAGTCGATATGGTTGATGTCTCAGCAACAATTGGAAATAAAAGATCCAGAGCAGGTAGAAGACCAGAGTGAGGCACCCAGGACGAGAAAGAAGGATTAAAGTAGGAGAAGGGGTCTGCAGTAGATCTGTAGTCACTGTATTTAACACTAGTAAGTCCTATCTATCTTGTTATCGCTTATTATTTATATTCTAGTGAAAGGATGTTTGTTTCATTTTATGTTAACTGGCATACTAACTTATGCATTCTTATTTTTTTTTCTTTGATGCATGTTTGAATTGTGCATTTAGCGTGATTCTCTTCGCTTTGGTAGAACCCCTGTCATGCCTTTGAAAGTCCAGCCTCTTCTCATTTAGAAGTCAGCTTGAGACAATTACTCTTCTCAATTACTGGGATAAACTTCCTGATATGATTTACATGACCCGTGCTTGCCCCCCCTCCCCCCCCCCAGATATCTGGCTGATTGATCTTATTCCCCATCTCTAGATCCAATGCATTAAGAATATAATATTTCAAAGATCTCCTGAACACATTACAAACATTCTTCCTCCTCCGTCCTTAACATTATTTAAATTGACAGTTATGTACCCTGATATCAACATGTTAAAATCCCATCATATCTCTGTAAATTACTGCAGAATTTCTCCTTGGAAGGCCTAAGGATGGCCTTTAGTAGTAGATTTATGCCTTTTTGAAAAGTTAAAACTACCAATGCTGAAATTCTGAAATGAAAATAAAAATAATGGAAATAATCAACCGGTCAGGTAGCATCTCTGGAGAGAGAAACAATGTTAACCTTACAAGTCAATCAGATATCATCAGAACGAGGCAAAATGTTCATCCTGGTGAAACGTAAAAGTGGCAGATGCTTGAACCTTGAGCAGACAATGAATTACTCGTAGAACTCAATGGGTCATTCCTTAATTTTGAATCTATGATTCCAAGTTCCTGACTCCTCAACCAGGGGATCCATCCTTCTTGTACCTACCCTTTCAAACCCTCTGATAATGTTGTATGTCTCAATCTAATTCTTTTAAGCTCCATTAATCTCACTACATGTGACAGAACTGCCATGCCAGGAACCCTTCTTGTATATGTCCATATACCTTTTAACCCTTTTTAGATAAAGCAGCCAAAATTATACCCAGTACTCTAGATGTGGTCTCATCAACACTCCTTCTGTTGTTTGCATTTGGCTTCCATCTGGTGCTGTTGTGGAGACTGCAAGTGCTTAGCTCCTTCCTATATACTCCTTCTTCATTGTGAGCAATAAAACACACCAAAATGCTGGTGCCATCTTTTCAACATCCATAGATCTATTGCCAACATTTCAGGCCTGAGCCCTTCTTCTAGGAAGAGGCAGAATAAGCCAGAAGCAGGAAATCTCAGAAAGTCTCAGAATTCAAACAATGGGGGAGGAATCCAGACCAACAAAAGGTGTTAACTGGATATGATAAGGGATGAGGTAAGAATTGATCATGTTTGTGCAAAAGGAGATGGAAAGGAGAGACAGAGATAGGGAAAGGCGATGGGAGAAGGGGAAAAGGTTTAACAAAAGCCAGAGAAGTCGATATTAATGCCATCTGGTTTGAGGGTGCCCACTTGGAAGATGAGGTGTTGTTCCTCCAATTTACAGGTGGTCTCAGTCTGGCAGTACATGAGACCATGGACAGTCATGTCAGCAAGGGAATGGGATAGGGAATTGAACTGGGTGGCCACTGGGAGATCCACGCTATTGCAACAGATAGAGCTAAGATGCTCAACAAGGCGACTTCCCAGACTGTGTTCAGTCTCTCTGATGTAGAGGAGACCACTTCATTGTAAGTAGTCTCAGCCCAGGGTTTCCCAAAGTCCACTTAGGATGTTGTATTTTTTCAACAATATTTTGTCCTCTGAGAAACCACATGGCGTGAAGGAAATCAGAACAGTGTGCTTGTTTTAGTAGTCAGGTCAAAGTAACACAAGATGTTTATTATCAGAATTCCTTATCTCAAGAATTGTTGAGGTCCTATGGGGGCATTGTGAATTAACAAATAGTTTGGATTTCTCCGATAGAATTTTGCTGATCTATTAATATAATGATCTTATTGAATGGTTGAGCAGGCTCGAAGGGTCAGATGGTTTACACCTACTTCTATTTCCTATGTTCTTATAAGTTTAGATAAAATCTCTCAAGAAGAGCTTACACAAGCTCACAATAGTTAAGTAGGCGAGGCATTAATGAATGTTTCCAAACCGATTCATTCTAAGATATTGAGGTGAATTGTTGATCAATGAAGAAAAACTATTTCCAGTGGTTGGGCAAACTGATGCTAGGTCTGATCTAAAAATGAGTGCCAGGCTTTGCAAGAGTGGTTAGAAATTAACAAAGGGTGGTAGAAACTTCAACTTATTCTGTAAATTGTAATAACATTAAATCAGAAAAGGAGAGTCATTTGTTCACCAAGATATTGAAAATGAGGAAAAAGTTCATGAAGCTTTGTCACTGAAGAGCCACCATTCCATAGAGTATTGGAAAGTTCTGAGTGGCCCTAATGGCCTCCATTTCCAATAATGCTAATCTGTTTATCTGTTTCCTTCTTCCTCTGCTCCTCTGTTTCCAGATTGCCAATTTTCTTGTGTCATTATATTAGTGCCCCTATGTTTCCACAAAACCATGTTCCCTTATTCCAATGACCTCATGTTAAATTCTTCTAATATTTCAAGATTTCTTTGGTGAGATGTTCCTCTGTCCCCTTCTGCCTTTGGTTCTATTTTGTATATTCCTGCATTCCCATGTTTCAATGCTTTATTCACAATAAAAACATAAATGGAAAGGAAAACAGTGCAAAGCCTTTTTACAATGATCACATCATATTCGTATGCACGTCACTACTGTACCTTGCAGTGTTGACTATTGACACAAGCCTGCTCCACCATGACTGATTTGATTGTAACCTCAGCTCAGCAGTCCTGCTACTCTCTGTCACATTTCATCCCTTGTTTATCAAGAAAATTCCATAAAATATTCAAAGACAATGTTCTTAGGAAATAATGTTCAAGAATTCACAACACAATAAGAAAGAAAAAAAAATCACAACTCTGTTCTAAATGGACAATCTCTTATTTTTAAGCAATAACTTCTAGTTATATATTCTACTTTATGGGGAAACATCCTCCCCCACATTCAGCCTGTCAAGATCTCTCAAGATCTCATATGTTTCAATTAAGTTGCCTCTCACTAGGGGTTTACAAATTGGATTGTAACGTGAGTTTAACCTGCCAGTTTGGCAGGTTATCTATCCGTGCATTTCTACTGGTGAGACCGCACCTGGAGTACTGTGTCCAGTTCTGGTCTCCATATTTGAGGAAGGATATACTGGCTTTGGAGACGGTCCAGAGGAGGTTTACTAGGTTGATCCCTGGGATGAAGGGGTTGACTTATGATGAAAGATTAAATCATCTAGGATTGTATTCGCTCGAGTTCAGAAGAATGAGAGGAGATCTTAAAGAAACATATAGGATTATGAAGGGTATGGATAGGATAGATGTAGGAAGGTTTTTTGAGCTGGTTGGGGAAACTAAAACGAGAGGACACAGTCTCAAGATTCGGGGGAGTAGATTTAGGACAGAGATGAGGAAAAATAGTTTTTCCCAGAGAGTAGTGAATGTTTGGAATTCTCTAACCAGGGAAGTGGTTGAGGCTGCCTCATTAAACATATTTAAAATTCGGTTAGATAAATTTTTACATGATAGAGGAATTAGGGGATATGGGGAGAAGGCAGGTAGGTGGAGTTAGGTCATAAATTAGATCAATCATGATCTTATTGAATGGCGGAGCAGGCTCGATGGGCCATTTTTGGCCTACTCCTGTTCCTACTTCCTATGTTCCTACCCATGAAAAAAACGCATGGGTCGGCTGCTGTTGGTCAATTTGTAAGTGATCAATGGCTGCCAGGTAGAAAATGATGAAATGATGTCAGCACTTGCGAGCAATGGTCGTCCTCCATACCCGTAATCCCCCCCACACCGCTGGAATGTCAGAGCAGTTCCAGCAGTATGGGGGATTATGGGTAAGAAGGATGTCTATTGCTCCTGTCCCAATCCCGCTCCCCGCTGGCCCACTCCACTCCCCTGACAGCCCACTCCACTCCCCCGCTGGCCCGACAGCATTTCCCCCCCCCCCATAGGATTCTTATTCCACATTCACCCCGGCCCCAACAGTTCCTTTCCCACCCTGTCCTGATTCCATGCCCGCCTCAACCACTTACCTTTTGGAGGCCCAACACAGAGAAAAGGGGATGCCCCTGTGGGGCATCTGGCTATGCGGTGAATGCGTTGCACATCACTCTCCAATCCGTCGCCAAGTGTGTAAGGGGCTGCAGGGTCCCACTATATGGGTAGGATACACAGGTCCCAAGCAGCCCCAGTTTGTAAATGCCTATTCTTTTGCTTGCTGTGTGAAAATAAGGCAGGGCTGTCAGAATGCAGATCTAAAGATTCCTCTTTGTGTTCCCATCTAACCAAGGCTCTCTTCCTTTTGCAGTGTGGAGCAGTGGATAATTTTCTATCTATAAAACTTTGTACTTTGCAGCCAATTGAGTGCAGGTGAAGAATAATAAATGAATCATTGCAAGTTGCACTGCCAGTTCATGCAAAGAAATGTGACTAGTTTATTTTGTGAGAGTTCCCTTGCTTAAAGTGGAAAGGGGTGTGTGTGTGAAGGGGTTGTAAGTAGGGAGGTGGATGTGTTTCAGTACTGGTGGTTGGAGGGCATTGGAGAGTTGATTGCAGAGAAATAAAGAAAAAAACAAAGATTTAGGTGAAAAGGTCCTGATGCAGGATGTAACACATAAAATCATTTCCTTATTTAAAAAGGGTTCCTTTCTCAAAAAACCTATAGACAGCTGCTATTGATAAAACACAGATGGGCAAGGATAATTAAAAAAAAATCTGTTTGCGTTGATATTCTCGAATCTGTTCCCATTAACAGTAATTTTTAAAACAGAGGTAACAAACAATTGCTTAATTTTAGTTGAATTATCCCCTTATATTTTCACTGTCCATTTTGTAAAATTTTGTTTGCAAGTTTTCATTAATTTGTAACATTATATCTACTACAGGGTTCTTCAGAAAGCACTCCAACAAGTAATCTGTAAAATCCATATCGTCATGTAACGAGCACGATTTATAGAGTATAGAGTTTCAATGAAAAGAAAGACCAATTAGCACCAAGCAGGGCAGCATGGTAACAATGTCATGGAGTTTATTCAGATGATGGTGGGGATGAAACTGTACTTAACCCGATTTATGTCCTCTTTCACACTCTTCAAGGTCAGTGCCAAAACTAGTCTTAGCAGGAGGGATTAGGGTAGCCGCAGAGGAGGGCATAATCTGATGCTCCAAAACTCACTCAGCAGGGGAGGGAGTGGTGGTGTCTACCTGCCTACCACAAACCTTTTCCATTTAGTGGTTATGCCGCTGCCGTTCATCTGACGTAGGAGAGAAAAGCGCTGATTATATTGCATAGATAGTGGTGCTAGACCACTAGTGATTGTGACACATGTTGGTGATGGTAGTGCTTTGGGTAAGGGCGGGGTGATGTTACAATACCTCATTTTGGGAGGGGGGGTGTTGGCCACGAGCAAGTCGGGTGTTTGGAGGGGCTAGGCCTGCGAATGCCCCAACACCCCCCCCCCCCCCAGCACTGACCCTGACATTCTTGAACTTTCTCTTCAATAGGAAGAGGGGAAGATAGTGTGATACGTTAGCAGTATTTCCTAGGCAGTGAGAGACATAGGTGGAGACCACGGACGGGTGGGAAGTTGGTGGTCTATTCTGAGCTGCATTCACAATGCCTTGTGCAGCATCTTCCAATCTTGAGCAGAGCAGCTCCATACCGCACTCTGATGCATACAGCGAGTATGGTCTCAATGGTTGCACCTGTAAAGGTGGTTGAGGGATGAGGGGGACATGCTGAACGACCTTAATTCCCTAAAAAACTAAGGTATAAATGCACTTTCTTGACCATCACATGGAAGTGCTTGTGCCAAATCAGATCAATGGAAATATTTCTTCCTATGAACTTGAAGTTATCTACTCCTTACACTATAGCACCATTGATGTGGACTAAGATTTAATTTCTTCCCCCTCTCCTGAAGTCATTGATCATGTCCTGCATTATCTTGAAATTGGGAGAGAGGTTGTTTGCTTGGCTCCATGCCAATAATTCTGTTAAATATGCAACACACACCTATTTAATGAACATAATTATATATAATGCAATTAGGGCATCATAGAGGTACAAATAGAAGAACTGTTGCCTCACAACTCCATTGACCTGAGCTCAAACCTGCCCTCACATGCTGTCTACATGGAGTTTGCATGTTCATCCTGTGACTGGATTGGTTTCCTCCTGGTGTTCTGGGTTCCTCTAAAAATGTGCACTTTGGTGGGTTAATTAGTTGATGTAAATTGCCTCTAGTGTGTGGGTGAGTGGTAGAATCTGGAGAGGTTATTGGGAATGTGGGTTGAATGAAGATGGGATCAATGTAGCATCAGTAGAAATGAATGCTTGATGGCTAGTGTGGACGTCCCATGCTGCATATCGCCATGGCTCTTATCGCTGCCCTCTAAGGAAAATGAAGACCTTGTCCTACTGCTGGGGAATAGCTTTATGTGGTGTCGCTCAAAGTGATCATCTATGTTTCTACTGGCACTGTCATAGCAAGATACTATCTTATTTATCTAATAAGATTTCTTCTGCAAATGTTTCAGCTTAGAGTGCTTGAATGCAGATCTGGAGAAACCTCACATCAGATGTTGTGTTTTATCCAGTTGCACTTCTGTAAAAATGACTCAAATGTCTTGAGTCAATGTAAAAATAATCTGCTCACATTTTCCCAGCCAAACTGCATTAATGATGGTAATTGGAGTTTAACTCATTGCATGTGGTACTGTAGTGTTCAGTGAAATGAACTGAGACAACAGGCTGTGAGCTCGTTAAGCACCACTGATTTATTTTGAAGTTCGCGCCACAGCCTTTAAGGCCCTCCAGAGCCTGCCCCTCATGTACCAGAACGCACGTCACACTGACGTAAGCGCGTACGCATACTTCTATTCTGTACCAGAAGAGAAGGACCCACGACTCCATCTTTACCATGGCTGCTCCGCTGACCGCGTGTGACAAACGCTGCTGCAAATATGTATGCTGCCGCACAACTGGCGCTGGTGGGCTCACTGCGCGTCGTGAGTGAGGTCTTCCTCTTCGGTGTTGGTGGCGGAACCGTTACCGGCTCGGACATGTCAAAGTGGGCTGGTTTGTGGTGGTCCAGTTCCTCTCTGCCCCCGATATCAAGAATGAAAGTAGAGGCATTGCTCGGAAGCACTTTGTCAGGTCCCTCATAAGGCTGTTGGAGGGGTGGCCTGTGTCCGTCCCTGTAAACAAACACATAGTCGCAGGCGTCTAAGCCTATGGGGTAAGCAGGGTGGGGGGGGGTGGCAGTGTCATGATGGCGGCGGTGGTGCGTCATCCACATTTATCTCTCAGTCCTTCCAGTATGATGGCAGTGCCAGAGTCTTGCCCTGGTGGTGAAGGGAGGAATGGCCCAGGAGTGCAAGGGGTTCACCATAGACCAATTCTGCTGAGGAGGTTTTCAGGTTCTCTTTTGGTGCTGTGTGGATACCAAGGAGGACCCATAGCAGTTCGCCCACCCAGTTCATCCTCTCCAGCCTTGCCATTAGTGCTGACTTAAGATAGCGATGAAAATGCTCATCTAGCCCATTGGACTGGGGATGGTAGGTGGTGGTGCAGTGTAGCTGGGTGCCCAGGAGTTTGAAGAGTTCATTCCAAAGGGCAGAAATGAATTGGGCTTCCTGGTCAGTAGTTTTGTGAGCTGGGACTCCAAAGTGAGAGACCCAGGTGGAGAGGAAAGCTCTGGTATAAGTGTCAGTGGTGGCATCCAGGATGGGGACAGCCTGCGGCCACTGGGTAAATCTGTCCACTATCGTGAGCAGGTAGTGCGACCCTCGGGAAACTGGCAAGGGGCCTACTATGTTGAGGTGGACGTGCTGGAACCTGCAAGTTGGTGCGTCAAACTGTTGGATCCGGGGTATGGTGTGCCACTGGACCGTTGCAGTTTGGCAGTGTATGCAGGTTTTTGTCCATTCGCTAACTTGCTTGTTTAGCCTGTGCCAGATGAACCAGGAGGATATCATCAGTATTGTCGTTCAGATGGAGGGATTGGAAGGCCACTTAGCTTATCAAAAACCATTCATCTCTATTGGGCAGGGACAATTGGGTGGAGTTGGCCAGTGGAGACATTGGTGTCCAGTGAGATGTCCTGGAGCTGCAGATTTGTGATCACCATCCTGAAGCTGGGGGCCTCAGGATCGTCCTGCTGGGCTCGAGTCAGGTCGTGGTAGCTGATGCACAAGGCATGAGCAGCCAGCATTAACGACAATGTTCTCTTTGCCCCAGAGGTGGCGGATGGAGGTGGTGAACTCCAAGACGCAAGGTAAGTGCCGCTGCTGGCAGGCGGACCATGGGTCGAAGGACTCGGAGAACACTAATGTCAGTGGCTTGTGATCTGCGTAGACCGTGAATGGCCACCCCTCCATGAAGTAGCAGAAATGGTGGATGGTGACATAGAGGGCCAGTAACGCTCTGTCGAACGCGCTGTACTTCAGTTCAGATGCTCGTAGGTGACGGCTGAAAAAGGTGAGGGGCCTCCAAGTGTTGTCCATGAAATGTTAGCATATTCTACTAACACAAAATGTGGGTTAATTTAGTCCTCTGCTTCTTGACCAGTGGTTGAAATTTTGGGCAGACTGGACCACAGATAACTTGCTGATTGGCAGTACCTAATCCAAGATTTACCCTTTTTTTATATCACATTAATAGGTATGTTATAAATACTGTAAAACTAATGGACGGTAAGAAATTAAGATAAAAATATATATTGTTGCCTCATAACAATATCCTGGCTCACTTGATTGTTTTATTTGATCTTAATTTTACCATAAAATCAAATTGAAACATCTCCAATGCCTCTTAAAATCTTCCTCTGGTTTATCCCATGCATGTCTCAAACTCTACTGCAAAATGGACCCTAACTTTGATGCTGAAGACATTTCATTTAAGTCTGACTTCGGAAAAAAATGATAATGGTACAGGAAAATGGAAAATGGAGAGAATCCCCGCCATTTCTTGGACTTCCACCCTTACCCACTGTGTGGGTACAGATTATAGTGTAGGATGACTGTGATTGGCTGAGAGTGTAGCCACGCCTACTGGCAGGTCTTAAAGGATTGCTCCGAGCCAAACCAGGTCATTCTGGACTGGTCGACCTACATGTGATATGCTCCAGTCTTTTAGTTAATAAAAGCCTTGATTTGGATCAACAAGTCTTTGGTTCTTTCGACGCGCATTACAATTTTATTAACTAAAAATAAGTTTTGAAGGGATGGAGCATATGCTATGGCTGGAATGCCTTGACATCGACCCACAGTCAGCTACAGCCTGGAATGACTTTAAGCACTGGGTGAGATGCTTTGAAACATACTTACAGTTCTCTGACCCTGCCGTGATAGAGGACAACTGTTGACTACTAATATTGATGACTATGGTGTCCCCGAGAGTCTACCAGAGCATCCAGGACGAGACCACTTACACCGTAGCCATGAAGGTGCTGAAAGGGTTCTACGAGCATCTGGTGAACAGGGTCTATGCTCGGTACAAACTTGCAACATGGAGGCAACAGCCCGGTGAGTCCTGTGGAGCTTATATTCAGGCACTAAGGACAATGGGCAGGGACTGTGCCTACACAGACAGAACTGCTGCAGAGACCACAGACGATCTGATTCGGGATGCCTATGTGGCCGGGGTTTAATCGAATGAGGTGAGGCAGCGCCTGCTAGAGCATGGGGGAGAAAACCTAGAGGAATTGATCTGGATCGCAGAGACAATGGAAGCTGCAGTCTTAAGTATGGACGTGTACTTTCGGGGCTGGACCCCACACTCTGATGTGAGTAGGATGCCCTCCCTCTACCCTACTACCCCCCAGCACACCAACAGCCTGTCAGCTTCCGCTACGCTGCCCGATGCAACCCCAAAGTGTTATTTCTGCGAGAGGAACAAGCACAGCAGGTCCCAGTGCCCAGCGAGAAAAGCCAGGTGCCAGAAGTGCCATAAAAACGGCCACTTTGCTGTAGTCTGTTGCTCCAAAATGGCTGCTGTCAAACACAGTGCCTCGTGTGAAGCCCAATTGCCACCCTCTCATTCAAACACTTCTTCCTCAGAGCTCTCGTCCAATGAGAGCGAGGGCTCCACTGCGCGGCAGCGCCTGACGTAATGGGTCAGACGCCGAGCGCAGAAGGTACAACCCACCCTCGCCGCAATGACATCCACCCTCCCTCATGAAGCAGTGTCTGACCAAGCCCCAGCCCCGACCTCAATGTCTGCTGCCACTGCTGCTGCTGACCAGGGACCCACCGCCGCTGTCGACCAGGAACATGCCACACCTGCCACCACTACCGACTGGGGACCCGCCACCACCGAGGCAACTGACCAGGTTACCGCAGCTGCGACCAACGCTACCGACCCGGTACCCACCGACGCTGCCGACTGGGGACATGCTGCCGCGTCCGACGCTACCGACTCGGTACCCACCAACGTCTCCGACCCAGTAACCACCGCCGACGTCTGCCCGACTGACCGCCCCACCTCCGACAGCAAACAGTGACCCCCAACACTTACCACTGGCTGGCCGACACCCCCAGCAGGCTGCAGGCAGCAACACCAACTCCTCGACACTGTCTCTTCAGGCCCAACTGTTTGTGTGACGTCATCGCGCAGGACTCCACTGTCTACATTACAAATCTCTGCATCAATAACCCTAGACTAGAACTTCCCCCAACCCCTCACAAAAGCAATGGAACTGATTAAAGCGCATGGACACTATACCAATTGCTTATTTGACTCGGGGTCAACTGACAGTTTTATCCGCCCAGACCTGGCCCACCATTGCGGACTGGCTATTCTCCCCACTGTCCAGAGGATTTCATTGGTGACCAGATCACACTCGACTGGAGTAAAGGGGTACAGCGTGGCGACCCTTAAAGTCCAGGGTATCACGTTCAGAGACTTCAAACTATTAGTCCTTCCCCAATTGTACGACCCTGCACTGCTGGGACTGGATTTTCAGTGCCAGTTTCAAACCGTTTCCCTGCACTTTGGGGGGCCTCATGCTCCACTCTCTGTCTGTGACCACTCCACCCCGGAAGCCTCCTGCCAGCGGCAGCCCAAGCCACCCACCCCCATGCCCCGGGGGCCTCACCTGTAACCTCTCCACCCTCTGAGTTGCTCTGCCAGCGCTCTTCACAAACCTCACCCCTGGCTGGAAGCCTGTGGTCACCAAAAGCCAGCAATATAGTTATAAACACAGGAAATTTATCACAAGCGAGGTGCGCGGACTTCTGGATGAGGGCATTATTGAACCTAGCTCGAATCCCTGGAGGATCCAGGTGGTGGTTGTTAAAAATGGGGAGAAGCCACGGATGATGGTTGACTACAGCCAGACCTTTCATGGCTTTCGAAATGAATGGGTGGCTGTATCAATTCCTCAGGGTACCCTTTGGGGTCACAAATGGCGTCGCGGTCTTCCTGCGGGAAATGGACTGGATGGTGGACCAGAACGGGCTAACTGCTACTTTCTCGTATCTGGACAATGTGACCATCTGCGGCCATGACACAGAGGATCATGATGAATTTTTTTCAGACTGTAATTCGGCTGAACTTGACCTACAATTTCGACAAGTGTGTCTTCCGGACCACTCAGCTCGCAATTGTAGGTTGTGTGGTGGAGAACGGGTGGTCATGTGTCCCCTTATGGACTTTCCCCCACCACACTCAGACGCTGCCTGGGTTTTTTCTACTATTATGCCCAATGGGTTCCACGCTATGCCAACAAGGCACGGCCACTCATCAAGACCACCTCCTTCCCCCTGTCAACCGAAGTCAGAGTGACCTCCGACCGCATCAAATCGGAGATTGCTGCTGCAAAGCGGTACACCATCAACGAGTGCATCCCGTTCCAAGTAGAGAGCGATGCGTCTGACTTTGCACTGGCAGCCACTCTGAACCAGGCCGGCCGGTCAGTAGCCTTCTTCTCCAGATTCCTCCAGGGTCTTGAGAGCCGACACTCCTCTGTCGAGAAGGAGGCCCAGGCCATAGTCGAAGCAGTACGACATTGGAGACGCTACCTCACTGGCAGGTGCTTTACACTGGTGACCGACCAATGTGCGGTCTCCTTCATGTTTAGCAATACCCAGCGAGGTAAGATCAAGAACGACAAAATCACCAGGTGGAGAATCGAGCTCTCCACCTTTAATTATGACATACTGTATCGGCCTGGTAAACTCAACGACCCGCCAGATGCGCTCTCCAGCGGGACTTGCACCAATATATAACTGGACAGGCTGCAGAGACGCCACGAGGAGCTCTGTCATCCAGGGGTCACTAGGTAATCGCACTTTGTCAAGGCTCGCAACCTGCCCTACATGGTTGAGGAGATTTGCTCCATGACCTGAGCCTGCAAGCCCCACTTCTTCCATCCAGAGAACACCCATGTCATCAAAGCCACCTGCCCCTTTGAGCGTCTCAGTGTGGACTTCAAGGGGCCCCTACCGTCGACCAACCGTAATACCTACATCCTTACGGCCACGACGAGTACTCCCGCTTCCCGTTCGCTGTGCCCTGCTCAGACACGACTGCCTCCTCAGTCATAGAGCCTCTGCACAGCATCTTCACCATCTTCGGGTACCCCAGTTACATCCACAGTGACAGGGGGTCCTCGTTTATGAGTGCAGAACTGCAACAGTACCTTCTGGAGCGTGGTATTGCTTCAAGCAGGACCACCAGCTATAACTCACGTGGTAATGGCAAGTCGAATGAGAGAATGCCACCGTCTGGAAAGTGGTTACGCTTGCCCTCCGGTCCAAAGGTCTCCCCACCTCTCGCTGGCAGGACATGCTCACTAGTGCCCTACACTCCATCCGGTCCCTCCTATGCACCGTGACCAATGCCAAGTCCCATGAAAGGATGTTCTCTTTCCCAAGGAAATCCGAATCGGGAACAACCATACCAGCGTGGCTCACGGTTCTCTGGCCGGTCCTCCTACAATGCCACGTCCGGTACTCAAAGAATGACCCTTTGGTTGATCGAGTGACTCTGCTCCATGTGAACCCGCATTATGCCTACATTGAGTACCCGGACGGGCGGGAGGACACAGTCTCGGTAAGGGACCTAGCCCAAGCCAGATCAGGCGCAGCAGTGCCTTTAACCCAACCTGCCCCAATTCCTTCTCCCCCCAGGTCATGTGCTTGAACAGAGGGACCGGCACCACCCACCAGCTCAGGCCAGACTGTCGACAACACTGTTGGGGAATTGAGCGAAGCAGTAGCCACACCCTACTGGCCTGCCGGCGACACGACTCCGGTGGCCCCCAATTCCGGCGCAACGGCGGTCTCGCCAGATGGTCAGGCCCCCTGACCGGTACAGCCCCTAACCTCCACTGGGCCCTTTTTTTTTCTTTTTCTTTTTCCTTTTTTTTATACAGTCCTCCATCCACCCTGGGGTCAGTTCTCAAAGAAGGGGTGAATGTGATAGTACAGATTCTATCACCAATGTGTATATGTACAGATTATAGTGTAGGATGCACACAAAACTCAAAACGGTCAACCAGTTTACCTATCTCGGCTGCACCATTTCATCAGATGCAAGGATCGACAATGAGATAGACAACAGACTCGCCAAGGCAAATAGCGCCTTTGGAAGACTACACAAAAGAGTCTGGAAAAACAACCAACTGAAAAACCTCACAAAAATAAGCGTATACAGAGCCGTTGTCATACCCACACTCCTGTTCGGCTCCGAATCATGGGTCCTCTACCGGCACCACCTACGGCTCCTAGAACGCTTCCACCAGCGTTGTCTCCGCTCCATCCTCAACATCCATTGGAGCGCTTTCATCCCTAACGTCGAAGTACTCGAGATGGCAGAGGTCGACAGCATCGAGTCCACGCTGCTGAAGATCCAGCTGCGCTGGATAGGTCACGTCTCCAGAATGGAGGACCATCGCCTTCCCAAGATCGTGTTATATGGCAAGCTCTCCACTGGCCACCGTGACAGAGGTGCACCAAAGAAAAGGTATAAGGGCTGCCTAAAGAAATCTCTTGGTGCCTGCCACATTGACCTCCGCCAGTGGGCTGATAACGCCTCAAACCGTGCATCTTGGTGCCTCACACTTTGGCGGGCAGCAACCTCCTTTGAAGAAGACCGCAGAGCCCACCTCACTGACAAAAGGCAAAGGAGGAAAAACCCAACACCCAACCCCAACCAACCAATTTTCCCCTGCAACCGCTGCAACCATGGCTGCCTGTCCCGCATCGGACTTGTCAGCCACAAACGAGCCTGCAGCTGACGTGGACTTTTTACCCCCTCCATAAATCTTCGTCCGCGAAGCCAAGCCAAAGATGCAAAGAGTGTAGGATGACTGTGATTGGCTGAGAGCATAGCCACACCTACTGGCAGGTCTTAAAGGATTGCTCCTAGCCAGACCAAACCATTCTGGACTGGTCGACCTACATGTGATATGCTCCAGTCTTTTAGTTAATAAAAGCTTTGGTTTGAATCAACAAGTCTTTGGTTCTTTCGATGGGCTCTACACCCACCTGCCTCCAATCAGAACAAAGACAGAATCCCTCTGGTCCTCACTTTCCACACCACCTACCTCATCTAACACAGTATTCCCTGATACTTTTGCCACATTCAGTGCAATCCAACCCCCAGCCACATTTTCCCTTTCCACCCCTATCCACTTTCCTCAGGGATAAGTCTCCCTAGTCTGTTCTTCCCTCCCTACCTAGGCACTTGTTGTTTTCCCTCCATTTTCTCCCTTATTTCCATCCAGGGCCACAAACAAACCTTTTAAAAAGCAAATGATGTTGCCATATTGCATTGCTGTTTGTAGATGTTTTCAGGTGGCCAGAATACCCCAACGTAAAGCCGCCTAAAATACCCGAATGCAGCTGTTGGGAGGCCACCTGAAAGTGGAGAACCCTGACCCGAGGAGTATTTACCCAACCCTCCTTGGGTAGGTGTATTCTCTGCTTCCGAGCGCACCCCCAGGCACCTGAAAGCGGATGGGACTACGGCCTCAGTCAACAGGAGCCGGGGTTTGTTCCGCGGCGCCTCTCCCCACTGCGCACCTTTTAGGTGCCAGAACAGTGCCTTCAGCACTGCCACCTGAATGTTGCTTTGCACACACCCACAGCCGCCTCCGGAGCTACATTCTCCGCCTGAAAGCAGCTTGTATAACTACTCTGTGCGAATTGGCATCAGACCTTTTGTATTACATCTGTGACTACACTTCAAGAAAATATTTAAATGACTGTGAATGCTTTGCTAAGTCCTGCTGTCATGAAAGAGGCGATGCAGGTTGAAGTATTCATTTGCAATGTGTCCCTTCCAATTATTGTAGTCACCATCCAGGCTAAATGTATTAATCTTTTGATTCCTAGTTTCAGCTTCATATTAGTGACCCTTCTATTTCACAATTACTGTCAACTGGAACCAGATGGTTTCTTTTGTGATAGCTTGACCTACCCAAGGTGTCAGTGAATCCATCTGTCATACACAAAAAAATACAAACGGATTTTCAGGACTTCCTCAGTGCTGAATGGGTGTGTCATTTTCAGTCTTGACTTCTTTGTTCCCATTTCCATCGCTCATTTTCCCTTCTCTTACTCTCTCCTCTTCAAATATTCAAATCCTTTCCCAAGCCCCCTTTTCCTTCCTATCTTCATTGTGTATTCCTCTCTTCACCATAATTCAAACCATTGGCAAATTATCTGTTGACTCCATGTTCATTCCCTTTGCCTTTACCTGATCCACACCAGCAGTGCAGATGGCGAGTGCTGGGAATTATTCAGGAGTTATGGAATTATGTGGATAAACAATTTTCAAACAAACCTGCTCAAATATAAATTAAAAGGAGGAAATTGTTTTGAATTAAAAGAGCAGCTCTGAAAACAAATCGTTGTCTTAATAGAGCATAGGCACAGAGGAGGAGGTATCTCAAGAGATATGGTTTGCAAACTGATATGACCATGAGACACATTGGTATGTATCAGTCAAATGTAAGATAATGCTGGTATGTTAATTGGACTAAATCAATCGGCCTATGTTGCACCTATTGTGACTGAAATCAAGGAAATGACAAGACCAGATTTATTTTGCCATTTCGCACATCAAATATTGTCAATGGTGTAGAGAACTGTATGTGCACCCAGAGAGTTAACTCACATGATACTCTGTCCATGGAAGCAGAGAGGAATGTGTCTGGTGGAGGAATCACATATTAGGTGGTGGAAATGGAGGAGTAGGATATGTTGGGTGCAGAGGCTGGTTGGCCCCTCTCCACCTTCTGCAGGGATTGCTCCCTCTGTGACTCACTTGTCTACTCCTCCTGCCCTGTAGATAACACTTTCTAATCTCTCGTGTTTCCCAATTTCAAAACATGTCATCTTCTAAGAAACATAAGCTACGATATTCAAATTACAATCTTAACTCTCCAAAAAAACCAAACTTCATAGTTGCAGCTTTAATTCATTGATAATGATTAAACATTTTGCATAACTTCGCATTGAGATTTTCATAACTTGAATAAATAAAGCATACTGTATAATGATAACAATATCCTTTAAACAATTAAACCAAAATTAAGATGATAAAAATGAAATAAAGTAAAATAAGATGAAATAAGACAAATTCAAAGTATTTCGATGTTTACGCCTTCTCCATGGTTCTTCGAAGAATGAAAGCAAACTCTCCATATGCCCAGATATTATGACATGTAATGTCATAGTAACTATGACAACACTACTAACAACTATCTTTCTTAAAGGGATAGTCATAAATTAACAAAAATCAAAACACAAGGTTTTAGCCTTTACACTCCTCACTAGTTATCCCATGGAGACCTAGCCCTGTGACCACAGGAGATGATCCACTTTCAATCACACCTCCTCCCTCAGCACCATTCGGGGGCCCAAACAGACTTTCCAAGTGAAGCAACATTTCACTTGTGAATCTGCGGTGGTCATCTACTACATCCAGTGCCCCTGTTGTAGTCTTCTCTGCATCGGAGAGACGGGACGCAGACTGGGAGATCACTTTGTTGTGCACCTCGACTCTGTCTTCCGCAATGGCGTGGATCTCCCATTGCTCACCTATTTCAATTCTCCATCCTTTTCCCTTGCCGACATGTCTGTCCATGGTCTCACATACTGCAGACTGAGACCACCCGTAAATTGGCGGAACAACACCTCATCTTCTGACTAGGCACCCTCTAACCGGATGGAATTAATATCGAGTTCTCTGCCTTTCATTAAACCCAGCCCCACCACGATTTTGCTTCCCCCGACATCTCTACCTTGTCCCCTGTTACATCCAATTAACACCTTTTGCTGGCGTGGATTCCTCCCTCATTGTATGAATTCTGAGATTTTCTGATGAAAAGACCAGCTGAGTATCCTCCAGCATTTCAGTGATTTTACTACAATAGCATTTAACGTTTTCACACTGCCAAATGTAGACAATCCTCCTGGACCCGAGTGAAGTTCCAGGGAAGGATACACCTCTTGCACCTCCTGAGTCTTTCACACCACAGCCTCACTTACCTGGAAAATCAGCAACCAGGAATTTTAAGGGGGGTCCTGCTACCCCCCCCCCCCCCAATGACATCGTAAATGTCGCATCGTGCACTGATAGGAAGTGCCACCGCCACTAGTAAAATGTTGTGACAACTTTAGAGTTGAGATGGAGTGATAAATATTCTGAATATCGTTGGACTTGCATAGTAGAACTTTTGGACAAGATTTATGAATGAATGGGAACCTTTGGGAGGAAGAAAAAAATAGTAATGACATTTGCAAACACGGTGTAGAGTGCCGAAGGAACAGCTAATAAAATGCATAGTTTAACCCACTTGTTACACCATGTTAAATAAATTTAACCCTTTTGTTGACCCTCAACACTGAGCGTGGCTCACCCCCATCCCACCATCTCCCCTAACTCCTTGGAAACTCACATGTACAAGCTGTTGCTGAGTGCAAAATAGAACGTGCAACACTTGGATTCAATTAATACTTAAAAATCCAGGATTTGTAAATTCACAGAATTTATCAAAATGTCTAGATTGTTTTAGATAACATCTCACTACTAAAGCTGAAATACAACAAATTTACAGCTTAAATATGCATTTCAACCCTGTCGGTACAGTTTTGAGAATCTTCGAAATAACATGCTCAATCTTAAAGTAATACATGCCCAAATATTTTTAACAATAAGGTATTTGAATGATTATATGGTTTAAAAATATGAATAAGTGGCTTCTTGGGGGAAGAGCGGAGTTGGGGAGTGGGGAAATGTGAGAATTTATCAGATCTCAGCAAAGTTGCATCAATAAGATTTTGAAATAAAACACTCTACCTGTTTTCTTTTTTTGAACACTACAGCGTCAATGAAATAAGGTTGGCAAAGTATTCGAAAGGTTAAAGTTGCCCTTTGTATTGCAGTAATTTACCATCAGCCGGTCAAACCTTAATTAAAATTTCACTGTACATGATCCCCTCGCCCAACCATTACCACATACAGTCATAATGTTGTAACAATATTAATTGTGAACACTCTTATAAGTTGGTTACTGATCTTTGCACAGAATGTAAATAGATTATAATTGCTAGCATGTATAATTAGCAAGGCAGTTGGGATTTACTTTAATCAAACTGATTTTGGTATACAAAAAGGGGAATCTAACCAGTCAACTGAGATTGTGATCCTGCATCCAAAACAAAACAAAGGGTCAAACAGGAGACATTTTGTTCTGATAAATTGCTTTACAATGGGGATTTTCCAATTTAAGTAATAATAATTGTTTTGTATCTTTGCTATTCCAGTCACCAGTACCAGAGAGAAAACTGGGGAAATTTGCGACTTGCCTGCATCTCAAATAAATACTCTGTAACTGGCAACTTTAATTTCTAACCATTTTATTCCATGAACCTTTAGAAAATTTTATGGTTTTTCCGACTTATGTTCATTTCTTTCAGCACAAGGACCATTGAATATTAAAATTGGGTAACACTCATCGACGTTACAACAATTCTTTAATATCAGCTTTAATAAAGAGGAATTGCGCACACAAGCTTCGACACTTTTGTCAGTGAAGGTGCGTAAACTTCATGATTATAAGCACCCCCCACCCCCACCCAGCCCCCATCATCTCCTGACATTGTCAAGTTGGTGGACAAGATTTTCCGGTTATCAAAGTTGGTTTAGATGACTTTAGTTGAAATCAAGTTATAATTATAACAAACACCTGTGTTTTGCAAAAGTAATGTCCTTTTATTTGCTAAAGGATATTACATAGAAGGAGAAACTATAAGAGCGTACATTTATCGTTCCGCACTATTTTGTATTGTTGACTGTGCTGTACAAGACAGTCTTGTTCAATATCCAAAAGATTAGGTTGGAATAAGATGGTTAGAGCAGAATCCTTAGCTATTCATTTGTTTTTTTCTGGTGATGACGTTGTCGATACGTGCGTTGATGCTACAGCTTCAGAACTTGATTTTTGTACGGAAATGTCAAACAGTTTCCACATATTCACCCAACAGCCCACCACAACTTGAGAGAATTCTGGCTGATGGTGCCTACAAATGAAACCTGAAATCATAAATGAGATTAAAACCCCTTTGTATGTAAAATGTTGACATGGTATATAAATACATTTGTTTGCATCTCTTTTTCTTGAGTACAATTTACACCACCAATGTACTGCCAGACTGAGACCACACTCCCTGGCCCACAGCAAAACGCATCTCAGGATTGTATGCATGTACTCTGACAATAAATTTGAAATGTGAACTTTGAAGAGCTGAGTTTCCTCAGCACTTTTGTGCATTTCACAGCAATCACAGCAACTGCAATCTTTCCTGTTTAGCTGCATCCACCAATGATCTCTTACCTGTTAGTCTGTGTTCTTCCCCCTGCCCCTTCCTCCCTCCTCTCCTATACACACCTTTTTGTTCAAGTGCCTGTCTACTTTCTGCTCATACCTTGATGAAGGGGCCAAGCCCAAAATCACGCAAGGCCTGCTGAATTCCTAGGTTCTCCCGCATGATTGTATGTTGCAGCTGGATAACTCACTGTGTTCACATGAAGCATATCATTACCATGGGTGTATGTTGTAACTGTCAATCTATCTCGGAATATTCAAAGCATCCATATTCACACAGATAATCTAAAAGCTTCCATGGGTGAAACACGATAGGCTGCAGACTTTTCACATGGCCATGAACTGCCCTAGACCACATTGCCACTCAATCATGGACCATCTATAGGAAGTAAAGGGTAACAAATGTTTTGGGCCTGACTTCGTTAAGCTATGAGCAATAATCAGACAGATATCTGAATATAAAAGTGGGGGAGAGAAGGAGAGGAGGGAGGAAGGGGAAGGAGGAGGAGTACAGACTAACAGGTCATAGATGGGAGGGTAGAAGAGAAACAAGCCGAGAAGTGGTAGTGGAGGGGGTAGCTCTCTGAATGGAGAGTGAATGGAAGGGAGTGGGGAACTAGAAGGATAGGAAAAGAGAGAGAGATCCAGGGGTGTGGTCCAATGGGAATTGGAGAAGAAAATATTAATCCCATCTGGATGGAGAGTACCCATACAGAATATTAGGTATTTTCCTCTAATGTGCAGGTAGCCTCAGTTAAGAAAGTTGCAATGCCATGGATGGATATGTCGATGTGGGAATGATCTGTGGAATTAAACAAGTTGGCCAATGGAAGGTCCCTGTTACAGAAGCAGATAGAGTGAGGGTGATCTCCCAGTCTGTAACTAGTCTCTCTGAATTAGCAGAGGCCAGTACAGGAGCACTGAATGCAGTAGATGACACCTGTAGATTCACAAGTGAAGTGTTGCTTTACTTGGAAGGACTGCTTTGGGCCCAAATTGTGTTTTGGAAGATGTAAGCTCAAGTGTAGCACTTCCTATGGTCATAGGGGTAGGTAACAAGGGGGAAATGAGTGGGAAGAAATGCATGGATGGGGGAGTCATGGAAGGAATGGTCACTTTGGAATGTAAAGAGGGGAGGAGAGAGCTAGATCATGTTTATAGATTGGGGAAATTATGAAAATTATGTTGGATTAGGAGGCTGGTGGGGTGGTAGAGGAATACAAATGGAATTGCATCTTGGGATGGAGGTGGCCAGGACAGATTTAAAGACAATGCAGATAAGCTGGAAAGGCAGAACAAAAAAGCTGTGAAGTGAAAGGGGAGAGAGTAACTCTCTGTTAGGAGAGGGAGAAGAAGGGGTGGGGAGCTGGAGGAAAGGAGACAGAAGGATAGGGATAGTGGCAGTGGGGTGATATGATTATGTGAACTTCCTGGCCTGCCCTCCAGGTGTCTCCCTGTCCTTAACTCCTCCCTGGTCCTGCCCATGTGACTCCAGGCTATAAAGATCGAGTCCCCTCTCCTTCCCACTCATTTCTTAGCCTTGGACACAGGCTAGCCGTCTCTGGTACAATAAAGCCTATCATTCCCCCTCAGTCTTTATCTGTGTCATTATTAGGGCTACAGATAGCGCCCAACAGGCAGGCAAGAGAGAGGGATCGAGGAAGTACGTGTGTGTGTATGTGTGTGTGTGTGTGTGTGTGTGTGTGTGTGTGTGTGTGTGTGTGTGTGTGTGTGTGTGTGTGTGTGTGTGTGTGTGTGTGTGTGTGTGGTCGGGCAGGTGTGCATGTCTGTGAGGTAGCTGTTAATGAAATGGCCATGTAATGTGTAGTGACATCCTCCACTCCACATAAATAGCTCAGTAGTAGAGAGCATCAAGTTCCTCAGAGTAGATTTAAGAACTTGTCAGGGAGCTGCAACACCAACTGCACTTTTTAAAAATCTTTTTTAAAATTTTAGACCATACATGTAGTCAAATACAAAATTAAAAAAAATATGAATACATAAGTTGATAAATTTATGCTGCATGATATTTGTAACCCAAACCCTCCAACCCTTCCCCCCCACCCACCCAAAAGACCTAAAAAATAGTGTGTAAGAAGAGAAAAGAAAGAAGAAGAAAGAAAGAAGGATAGAGTGGAAAAATAAGAAAGGTTGTTGGAAAGTGCTGTTCATTCCATGGATTTCAATTCATTATTTAACTAGTCTTCTTCTTTGGAGAAGGTTAATGTGGACTCAAGGACTGGAAGAAACTCAACTAAAGATTCACACCTGAGATCTGTAAATATGTTCTCCATATTTGTAGAAATATGTCATAACTATTTCTTAGGCTGGAAGTAATTTTCTCAACGGGTACACAGTGTGCCATATCAAGATGGGAGCCAGACTTCCAAGTAACTGCTATATACTTTCTGGCCATTGCCAATGCAATTTTAACAAATTCAAATTGATATTTAGGTAATTTCAATTTTGGTCTTATCCTCATTATATTTCCCAGTTAAAGCAATTCGGGTTTTGTGGACCCGAATTAATTCCAATAATCAGTTCTAAAAAAGTGTTCTAAATCCACCGATAAACATCTTGCTTTGGAACATGACTTTTCCTAATAGCATTTATTGTTCTTGAAACTTGTTCCATTTTTAATTGTCAAACTAAAACCTTATGAGCTCTTTCCCCTAATTCATAATATCTTTGTTTAGTTCTCTGTTATAACTTTTTAAACATGTTTGTAATGAATTATACCATAATTTTACATTAATCAAATGTATTTTCTTAACCTCCGTTGAATTCTGTTGAAAATCATTTTCTAAAATCCCTATCTCCTTCTCTAATTTAATTATCTCAGCAGCATATTGTTTCTTAATTTTAATCATAAAACTATTAATTTGTCCCCTCAAATATTCTTTTAAAGCATCCCATAAAACAAATTTACTATTAACTGAATCCATATTTATTTTCAAAAATAACTATATTTGATCTCTTATAAAATTACAAAATTCTACATTTTCGAACAACAAAGAATTAAATCTCCATCTATATGTAGTATCAATCCTCTCTGAGCCTGTACATGTTATTAATTACAAAGAATAACCAGACAAAATTCTACTCTTATATTCAGCTGTTAATACATGACCCTGCAATTGTGTTGATAACAAAAACAAATCTATTATAGAATAAGAATCGTGTCAAAATGAATAAAACAAAAAATCTTTCTCTTTAAGATTCAATTTCCTCCAATTATCAACTAACTTCATATCTTTCATTAGCAACATTAGTTGTCTTGCCATTTTTGTCATAATTGCTGTTTTTGGAGATTTATCTAACAGTTGGTCTAAACAACAAGTAAAATCACCTCCAACTATAACTTTTTCATAAACTTGATTCAAATTAAAAAAAAGAATCCAACATAAATTTCTCATCTTCTATATTAGGAGCATAAATATTCATCAAGGTCCAAGATTCAACGATTACATATAAATCTCAGGAGATTAATGATGTGTTTAGGGAATTTTATATGAGTAGAGGAAGATGAAGTTAAAATTGATAATATTTTATCTGACTTTAATTTACCTTGTTTGAGTAGTATGAATGTTAAAGATATGGATGCTCCATTTACTTCTTGAGAGGTAATAGATGCACTTCAATCTATGCCAAATGGGAAGTCTCCAGGCGATGATGGCTTTACTTCTGAATTTTATTTAAAAATTTCAGGATTTATTAATTCCATTATTGATGGAAGTATTGAAACAGGTGATGGATATTCATAGTTTTTCCAGATTCTTTTTCTCAGGCAATTATTCTTAAAAAAGATTGGGATCTCTTGAAAGTTGGGTCTGTTGATTATAAGGTTGTAACAAAGGTTCTAGTTAATATATTGGCTAAATATTCATCAGATTTAATTCATTTGGATCAGGCTGGATTTATTAAATATTGTTATTCAGCAGGTAATATTGTGAAATTGATTTTTTTGATTAATAATTCTCAGGAGGAATCCAACCTACCAACGATAATTTGATTGGATGCAGAGAAGGCCTGTGATAGGGTTGGGTGGAGTTTTTATTTAAAGTTTTGGAGAAATTTAAATTTGGTTCAATATTTATTGGTTGGATTAAGGCTTTATATAAAAATCCTATTGCTAGAGTTGTGACAAATGGACATTTATCTTTACCTTTTATGTTGAATAGATCAACTTGACATGGCTGCCCTTTGTTGCCAGCTCTTTTTGCATTAGTTATCAAACCTTTGACTCAGACCATTAGGCAAGATGGAAATATTAAAGATATTAAAATTAAATCTGATGAATTTTAAATTAATTTATTGCAGATGATGTTTAAAAGAACCTTAGAATTCTTTGAAATGGTTACATGACAGATTGGAACAGTATGGTGAAATATCAGGTTATAAAAGTGAGATTATATCATTAGTGGCAATGGATTATTCACCTTGTAAACATGTTGTTAAATTTAGATGGTCGGATCAAATTAAGTATTTAAGTGTTAAGGTAGATAGTAATTATAGTCATTTATATGAATTAAATGATTAATCATTACTTTCTAAAATTAAAAATGATTTGAATCAATGTAAAGATTTATCGATTACCTTAATAAGAAGAGTTAATTGCATTAAAATTAATATTTTCCTAGGATTCAGTATCTATTTTAATCTATTTCTTGTAAGATTCCAAAAAAAAATTAAGAATTTGAACTCCATGGTGAGAGCATATTTATGGAAGTATAAAATGGTAAGGGTATCATTGCAGAAATTAACAGCAAGCCTTGTTTTCTCTTCCACCAGATATTCCTGGAATAGATGCTGGAGGACATCCAGCTGCTCCTCACAGATGAAGACTTCTCAAACCCGAGGAGAGCAGCAGCCTGTGCGGATGCCCTCTGATGCATCAAGAGGGAGAACGAGGCAGCCCTCAACCAGGTGGCATGACCAGGAACCAGCCAACCGCAAGCTGCTCCCAAGTCCAACCCAGAGGAGTGCCAGTTGACCTGGTGTTTCTACCACCAGCGCTGGGGTGCGCAAGCCCGTAAGTGCCGCCAGCCCTGTGGGTTTCAGGGAAATGACCAGGACAGCTGCCGATGATGGCTGTGATGGCTGGCCACCCAAACAGCCTCCTTCATGTGACGGGCAGATCCACTGGCCAGCAATTCCTGGTGGACACAGGGGCTGAGATCAGCATCCTTCCCCCCACAGCATTAAAGACTCATACACGATCTCGAGGTCCAACCCCGGGCAGCCAACGGCTCCACCATCAGGACCTACAGCACCCACAGGGCACAGATCAAGATCAGGAAGGAGAAGTTCCTCTGGAGGTTCATCCAAGCCTCCGTTGGCACTGCACTGTTAGGGGCCGACTTCCTCAGAGCTCATGGCCTACTGGTTGACATGAAGGCAAAAGGCTGGTCAACACCCAAACATTCCACTCAACCTGACTGGACACAGCAGAAGCCTGCAGGCCTGAAATTGCCACTGTAGCCACCGCTAGGGACGAGTTTGATGAGATCCTCCATGAATTCCCTGCCCTTAGAGCCACGGTTCAATGTCGCCAAGTCCCAGCATGGGGTCTTCCACCACATCGCCACACAGGGCCCCCCACTGCATGCTAGACCCAGACGGCTGCCACTTGAGAAGCTCCAGCAGGCAAAGGAAGAGTTCTCCAGGCTCCAGGAACTGGGAATCATCCAACGTTCATCAGCGCCTGGGCATCACCGCTCCATATGGTCCTGAAATCGTCTGGGGGCATGAGACCATGCAGGGACTACCATTATTGCAGTGGGCAAAGGAGTTAAGGGTTATGGGGATAAGGCTGGAAAGGGGTACTGATGGTAGTGATCAGCCATGATCTGTAAAATGGCGGTGCTGGCTCGACAGGCCGAAGGGCCTACTCCAGCTCCTATTGTCTATTGTCTATTGTCTATTGGTTGAACGATGTAATCACCCCCAACAGGTACCCAGTGCCCCATATGCAGGACTTCTCCGCCAACCTCCACGGCGCACGGGTCTTCTCCAAAGTGGACCTTGTGCAGGGATGCCATCAGATCCCGGTGCATCCAGACGACATGGGTAAGACAGCCATTATCACCCCATTTGGCCTCTTCGAGTTCCTGCGTATGCTCTCCAGTCTAAAGAACAATGTTCCAGTGCCTCATGGACGTGGTTGGAAAAGACCTGGACTTTGTGTTCATTTACCTGGATGATATTCTCATTGCCAGTCGCAACCATGATGAACACAAAGCCCACCTCTGCACACTCTTTGCCTGGTTGGCGAACTTCGGCCTCACAGTCTACGCAGCCAAATACCAGTTCGGCAAGGAGTCCCTCCAATCTGGCGCACACCATTTTGGCGGCTGGGGCTGCGCTGGTGCCGGAGAAGGTAGCAGCTGTTCAACGATTCCCCAAACCCTCCACCATGAGAGGCATCCAAGAGTTTGCGGTGATGGTGAACTTTTACCATAATTTCATCCCTGGAGCTGCGCGCACTATGCGCCCATTGTTCACGCTCATGGCCACCAAAGAAAAGACTTTATCATGGTCAGAGGAGGCGGACAGGGATTTCATCATGACAAAGGAGGCTCTAGCCAGCGCCACGCTGCTGGTGCACCCACGGCCGGAGGCCCATACGGCGCTCTCCATGGACGTCTCAGCTACAGCAGTGGGGGAGTTCTTGAACAGTGGCTCAATGGGCAATGGCACCCGCTGGCCTTTTTCAGCAATCAGCTGCGCCCACCAGAGCTCAAATACAGCGCCTTCGACCGGGAGCACCTGGCACTGTATTTGGCCATCTGCCATTTCTACTACTTCCTCGAGGGCAGACCATTCACAGCCTTCACGGATCACAAGCCCTTCACTCAAGCACTGGTGATGGCCAAGGATCTGTGGTCCACCAGACCTCTCGTACGTGTCCGAATTCACGACCGACAATCAACACGGGGCCGCCAAGGACAATGTAGTGGCAGATGCGCTCACCCGTCCAGCCATCAACACTCTCATGCTCGGTCTGGATTACGAGCAACTGGCTCAGCCACAGAGGAATGATGCGGAGATGCAGGCCTTGCAGACCGCCATCTTGGGCCTCAAACTCAAGGACGTCCGGGTGCCCAGTGCGTGGACACATTGCTCTGCAATGTTTCAACAAGCATGCTGTGCCTGGTGGTCCTGCTGCACTGGAGGGCGAAGGTCGTCAGTCAGATAAACAACCTTGCTCACCCAGAAGTAAGGACAACCATGCGGTTTGTTTGGCACGGGCTGAAGAAGGAGGTGGCAGAACTGGCCAGGAACTATACCAGGTTCCAGACCTCCAAGGTTCAGCGACATACACAAGCCCCCATCCAGAACTTCGACCCGGCGGTTCGCAGATTCCAATACATCCACATTGATATCATTGGGCCCCTGCCGGTGTCCAAGGAGGCTCGTTACCTCCTTATGGTGTTGCATCGAGCCACATGGTGGTCGGAGGCTGTCCCGATTAAGAAGGCCTCCAGGGAGACATGCATCAGGACTCTGATCTGCCAATGGATTGCAAATTTCGGAGTCCCACACTCATCACTAGCGACAGAGGGGCACAATTCACGTCTGCCCTGTGGTCTCAGATGGCAAAACTCCTGTCAAGCTCCACCACACCACAGCATATCACCCACAGTCCAACGGGTTGGTGGAGAGGTTCCACAGGCACTTGAAGGCATCGCTTATGGCCAGGCTCTCCGGATCAGACTGGGTGGACGAACTACCCTGGGTCCTCCTTGGAATTAGAACGGCACCCAAGGAGGACCTGCAGGCTTCAGCAGCGGAGATGGTCCATGGCACACCGCTTTCCTTGCCGGGTGAGTTTTTCGGCCCAGACCCTGACACCACGACAACTGATAAAAACCTGCTGGCGGACCGACACAGGTGACTGGCGTCCCTAGCTCCCCCACCCCTGGCACGCCATGGCACCCAGCCGTTTCATCTCCCCAAAGAGCTCGAATTGGCCCAGTTTGTTTTCGTGCAGAGTGGACCACAAGGTGCACCGCTACAGCGACTGTACGAGGGGCCATACAAAGTCTTGCACCAGTCTGGTGGAACCTTCACCCTAGATGTTGGGGGGGGAGAGAGAGGAACATTTTACGGTGGACCATCTGAAGGCGGCCTATCTGGACTTATCATGGCCAGTACAGATGGTCACGCCCAAGTGTCGGGGCCGGCCGCCAAAGTGACAGGATGCATAGCTGGTTCTGGGGGCGGGGGGTGCTTGTGTGGCAGCGCACATCCTCAAGGCAAACTGGCCCTGCTTGTATCGCCACATGGTGGGGCAGCCATGGGGAAATGGTGTCCTCAGAGGTTTCTCTGGGCAGCGATTATGATGTCACAATGCACCAGGTGACAGAGCGCATGCTGCCCTTAAAGGGGCATGCTGAATTGGAATAAAAACAGTCGCTAGTGACCCTCAACGTGGTGGCTGTGTTTCTTCCACTGCTCCCACTGCCACAGTATAAAATTAATGAGGTTATAGGTACTCAAGGGAAGATTTCAGGCAAAACTCCGTTGTATCAAAATAAGCTTTTTCCCTTTTCACTTAATAATCAATTTTTTGGTTATGGGATCAAAAGGGTATTAAATTTGTACAAGATTGTTATGAAGCAGGTTATTTTATTTCTTTTCAAAGAATGAAAGAGAAATATGATATATCTTCAAATGCTCTTTTTCCTTATTATCAAATTAAAGCTTTATTATTGGATAATTTTGGAGATACTTTACAGTTACCTAAATGATCAAAGTTTGAAATTTTACTTACAGAGGGTGGTAAGATGGGATTTATATCTGAGATGTATTCTTTATTATAGAATAACATGCCTGCTGGATTTGCATAAATCTGGGTTGAAATGGGAAAAGGATTTAGGAATACTTATTCATCAAGGTGATTGGATGAATTTATATAGGGATAGTATGACTAAAATTATAAATGTAAGGTATCGGTTAGTTAAGATTAACTCCAGAAAAATTAAGGAGATATAATTTAATTTCTTCAGATTTATGTTTTAGATGTCAGAAGGAAGTAGGTTCTTTTTTACATTCTACTTGGTTATGCGAAACAGTAAAACCCTTTTGGAATAGACTTAAGGAACTTTTAGAAGCTATTTTGAAAGTGAAATTTTCATTAGATCCTTTAGTGTTTTTATTGGGTAATATTATGTGGTTGAGTTTAGAATTAAGATTAAATAGATTTCAAATTGCATTTTTGAGAACTTGGCATTAGCTGTAGCTAGAAAATGTTTAGCAATTACTTAGAAAAATGAGACCGATTTGAGTATTCAGAGATGGCATATGGAATTGAGGTCTTGTATTCCGTTCGAGAAAATGACATATAATCTACGTGATAATTATTTTTTCTGTTGTAAAACTTGGAGCCCTTATTTGGATTATATGGGTTTGAGTTTTTGAACCCCCTGTCACACAGTGGTGGGGTTTCTCTAATCCATGGTAATTAATTGATGAATTTTGTTTTTATAGTTAATCTCCTCTTTCTTTTCTTCTTCTTTCTCTGTGGGGATTATGTTAGTGGGGGTTGGGGTTGGGTGGGTGGTTGTAGGGGGTTAGTTTGTAAAAATGAACCATGTATTTATTTTTGTCAAGTTTTATCTATTAATTGTATATGCTTTTGAATATATGCATCAAGGTTTTTAATAAATAAAATATTTATAAAAAACTTTGGAACATGACCAAGTCTAGTGTAAGAAAGTTCCTATCTCCTGGCCACACCTAAAACATTTATCTGATAAGTCTGAGTTTAACTGAAGAAACTGCAGTTCTTGAGAAAAATTGAGGTGGGCAAATCTACCAGCTACCATTCTGTCATTTTTCTACAGAAGCTCTATCAAGTCCATCCTGGCCAGCTGCCTCAAATGGATAGTGCAGAGAAATGGATTCAAGGTCAATCCACAAAACCATAAGAATGGCAGAGAGGATCACTGAGTCTCCTCCCCACTATCGACAAGATGTACCAGGATCGTTGTTTGAAGAGGGCACTTAAAATCGTTGACTCCTATTATTCTGCATGCAGCATCTTCCAGCCACTCCCATCAGGAAAGAGATACAGGAGTATCAGAGCCAGAGCCACCAGTTTCTTCCCACAGGCAGTAAGACTGCTGAACGATTGAATAAACTGTTCAAACAAACACTATTAGTCTCTACAATATATTTAACAATATATTTTTTATTTATATAGATGTATATATATATATACATCTTTGGCTTGGCTTCGCGGACGAAGATTTATGGAGGGGTAATGTTCATGTCAGCTGCAGGCTCGTTTGTGGCTGACAAGTCCGATGCGGGACAGGCAGACACCGTTGCAGCGTTACATATATATGTACATACATATTGCATATGTATGTTTGTCTAAATCTGTGATATGTCTGTACATGTGTTTTCATGTTTTTCATCGAGTGCTGGTCACTGTTTTGTTGGGTTGTACTTGTGCAATCAGATGATAATAAATTTGAACTTGGAACATGTCTGAATATCATTTCATACAGGCAAACTTCAACTCCTCATATTGGAGTGGAACTAATTATCCTTAACTTCAAGGCACTAATTAATCATAGGTTTTGGATTTGACAGTCTTACCACAGATTTTTTTGAAGTCACAAGATTGACAATCTTCTGTAAAAGCCTACTTTTGCATTAAACATGTTTGTTAAACATATTAAGATCAAAGTGAACCAATTATGAAGCAATGGATGGAAAGGGAAATTCCATGGAAGTAACAGCAGGTTACAACAGAACAGAAATCATTCTGAGCATAACAAAGACTTTGTTGAATTTGGCAGATTTAATAGCTCTTAATATTAGACCACAATCAAAAAAATCTTTGCATTTCATTTCATTAATTTGTAATAGATCACTCATCCCTTACCGTGCAAGATGCTCAAACAACTCAATGTCATGCAAGACAGAACCATCTGCAGATGTTGTAACATCTACTGAGCATTTCCAACATTTTCAATTTTATTTGAGATTTTCAGATTTTATTTCTAAATCCATCTATTTGGTTGGTGCTTATAGCACCAAGCTCAATATCAATCAGCTGACATTAAATATTATGGCAAAGTGGTGATGTAGTTTTGACAGCCTTACTGCAAACGCTGTAACAGAAGTGCTGCTACTGGTGCAGACCAGGAAGAGTCACAACGCTCCTCCACAGGGTCCAGTTACCTGGTCGTGTTGCCAACATTCCCATGCATCTTTTAAGTGGCCCATTGAAAGAGCAGGTGGGTTTTTTTAACATAGACGGGGCAGCACGGTTGGTGCACAATGCCTTTACAGTGCCTTCTGTTAAAATTTAACAGAAATATCAAATATACGACTTCTAAATTGCTCTAAACTTAAACATGACATAATTTGAGAGAGCCACTGAATCAAAATAGGTGGATTAGAATCTTTCCATTTAAACAAGATAGCTCTTCTAGCCAACAATGTAGAAAAGGATATGTGGAAGTGGGAACTCGTCCCACTTCTGGAAATATAATTCCAAAAAGAGCAGTCAATGGGTTAGGTTGCAAACTGATATCCAGTATAGCTGACAATTAAAAAAATATCTATTCAATACCACCCCAAAATATGACATGACCAAAATAGATGAGTTAGAGAAACCGCTTCTGATTTACATTGATCATAAATAGGACTAATGTTAGAGAAAATGTAGGTGTGGGGGGGGGGGCGTGGCAAGATGGCATAGAATCTTTGTTAGTCATCAGTCACTAGTGGGTATTCCACACCCAGTTTTTTTTTTAGGGAGTTACTACCTTTTGGTGTTTTATTTGTTGTTTTTCTCTTCTTTTCTTATTAATGAATATTATCTTTATTTGGAGGGCCTATATATTTTAATTTGGGGGTCCTATATATAATTTTTTTTCTCTCTCTTTATTATTAATTTCATGATTATTTTTGGTATTTAGTAATTGTATTAGATATGTCAAATTTGAAATTTGCTACTTTTAATGTTCAGGGATTAAACAACCCGATCAAGCATAAGCGAGTTTTGGCATATATCAATAAGATGAAGATTGATATTGCTTTTTTACAGGAGACACATTTGATTGAAAAAGAAATTATGAAATTGAAGAGGGACTGCGTGGACATGTTTTTTTTTCTTCATTTAACTCCAAAGCTAAGGGAGTAGCAATTTTGATACATAAAAATTTATCTTTTGAATTACAATCAATGGAAATGAATGCAGGATGTATTCTTAAATTGAATTGTAAGATTTTTAATGAATTTTGGACTTTACTCAACATTTATGCACCAAATGTGGATGATGAAGCATTTATTTCGGATGTATTTTTGCTTCTGGAACAAGCTAATGAAAATGTTCTGATTGGAGGAGATTTTAACTGTGTTTTGGAACCTTCACTAGATAAATCTCAAAAAAATGATAAAAAATCCAAAATGGCAATTCAAATTTGAGCTTTGATGAAAGATTTTAATTTAGTGGACATTTGGTGATGTCTTAACCCAACAGAGAATGATTTCTCTTTTTATTCATTTAGACATGAATCTTTTTCCAGAATTGATTTTTTTTTAGTATCGGCACATTTCCAGGGGAAAATATTGCAAGCAGAATATAAAAGTAGGGTAATTTCAGATCATTCTTTGTTGTATTTCAGAGTTCTGAAAAAGTTAGTGCAGCTTATCGTTGGAGATTCAATACGATGTTAAAAAAAATGGAATTTATTGAATTTTTTAAAAAACAAATCAATTTATTTTTGGAAGAAAATGTTAACTCCGTTCAGAGTAAATTTATATTGTGGGATGCTATGAAAGCTTTCCTGAGAGGTCAAAAAGAATTATTTGACTGAGAGCCTTGAATTAGGGAAACAGATTGATGAATTAGAAAAGGAATTTCAGAGAGATGTGACAGAAAATCTGAAAATAGAGTTGTCTAGACTGAAATTGAAATACAATACATTGCAATCTTATCAATTTGAATGCTTGATTAATAGATCTAAACAATGGTATTATGAATGGGGTGAGAAAGCGCATAAGGTACTTGCATGGCAGTTAAAGGGTTATCAAGGGTTATTAATGCAGTCAGACGAAATTCAACTGTTACTTACAAACCTCATGAGATTAATGATGAGTTTCATTCATTTTATAAGAAATTATATAACTCTGAGGAAAAACAGGAGGGTGGATCGATTGACTCCTTTTTATAGATATTGAAATTACCGGTACTAGGAGAAGATATATTGTGGCTGGAGAATCCTTTTACTGATTTAGAAAATAAATTGGCTATGCTGGAAATGCCGAATGGAAAATCACCTGGTGATGACAGGTTTTCGGTTGAATTTTATAAGGTATTTTATGATGATTTATCTACAGTGTTTGGAGATATATTACAACAGATTAAGGGACATTATGATTTACCTGAATCATGCTCTAGTGCCTTAATTACTATAATTCCCAAGAAGGATAGAGATCCGTTGAAGGTGTCTTCATATAGACCAATTTTTTTGTTAAATGTAGACTATAAAATAATAGCTAAAGTATTAGCGAATCGATTTGCTAAATTTTTACCTAAGTTGATACATGTTGATCATACAGGTTTCATAAAGAATAGATGTGCTTCAGATAATATTCTTCGAGTGATTAGTTTGATTAATAAATATCAACAGTGCCTTGACCATTCGATGGTGATATCTCTTGATGCAGAAAAGGCTTTTGATAGAGTTGATTGGAACTTTTTATTTGAAGTTTTAGAGAAATTTAAGTTTGGTCCTTTTATTGGTTGGATTAAAGCTTTATACAATAAACCAATAGCCAGGGTATTGACAAATGGTCAGATCTCAGAACCTTTTAAATTAACTCGTTCAACTCGACAAGGTTGTCCTTTGTCTCCAGCTTTGTTTGCATTAATAATTGAACCTTTAGCACAGCTGATATGACAAAACACACAGATACAAGTTATGAGAATTTTAGATGAGGAATATAAAATTAATCTATTTGCTGAGGATGTACTGGTGTATTTAACAAACCCAGCTCAATCACTTTTACACTTGAAGGAATGTTTAACATAATATGGATCTTTGTCTGGATATAAAGTTAATTGGAAAAAAAGTGAAATTTTACCGATAGATGAAGGAGATTATTCAATTTATGAATATTATTAATTTGAAGTGGGCTGATCGAATTAAATATTTGGGTATAAATGTGGATGTTGATTATCAATCTTTATATAAATTAAATTATGTACCGTTAATGAAAAAGATCAAAGCTGATTTGATTAAGTGGAAGGATCTTCCTATAAATTTAATTGGAAGAATAAGTACAATTAAAATGAGTATCTTTCCACGTATACAATATTTGTTTCAGTCAATTCCGTGTTTACTTAATAAGAATTTTTTTCGAGATTTAAATAAAATGGTTAGGGAATTTTTATGGAAGGGTAAATTTCCGAGAGTAGCTTTGAATAAGTTAACTTGGAAATATGCATTAGGGGGAATTACGTTTATCACATTTTCAAAATTATTATGAGGCAGCTCAACTTAAATTTTAGTTCATTAATGGATTTGGAACGGCCCCCTAGTTTGGCTAAAATTGAGATGGTGAATATTTCTGAATTTGAAATACATCAATTTTTGTTTCGGTGGAATTTAAATTTATTACAACAATATAATGTGCCTATACTAAAACATTTAATGAAGTTATGGATGAGGAAAAATAGAACGAAAGGTTCTAAGGTTAAATTATTGACTTTAACACCGTTACATAATAATCAACTTATTCCTTTTTCAATGCATAATTAATGTTTATTACATTGGAAATCTAAAGGTATAAAAAAACTTGGGGGATTGTTTTAAAGAAGGTCAATTTTTATCCTTTAATCAAATGAGGGAAGATTTAGGTATTAATGAGAATTCTTTATTCATTAAAAATCAACTTCGATCCTTAGTAAAACAAATATTTGGTAGAGATATGATTTTACCTAAAATGATTAAATTTGAATCTTTTCTTGGGATTGCACCAAAGAAGGGATATATTTCATTGATGTACCAAATATTACAGGAAAGTATGGAAAGAAAGGGATGGGATAGATCTAAGATTAAATGGGAAAAGGATATTAACTTTACTTTTTCTGAGGACGATAATCGTGTTACTAGATTACTAGATTGATACTAGATTGATAAATGTTTGTTATGCAATGGTTAATTACAATTTTTTACATCAATTGTATTTAACACCTGAAAAGTTAAAAAAAATATGGTTTTAGTGAATCAGACTCTTGTATTAGATGTCGTAACTCGGTTGGAACTTTTTTTCATGCTGTTTGGTTATGTGTACATATACAATCTTTTTGGAAAGCAATTCAATTGTTTTTGGAACATTTGTATAAGATTAAAATACTTCTAGACCCGACAATAATTTTGTTGGGTAAGTTGAAGCCTTTGAAAGATTTGGGATTAGATAAATTTCAGATTGCTTTTTTTTTAAGAATTTTTTTTTTTCTTTTTACAGAATAATTTTATTTGTAAAATATTTCAGTCACAAGCAACTATTTCTCATTGTTCTGTTCCGGCATACTTCTGATGATGTCAGAATCACCTGGATCAATGATGGAGAGGGTGCACACTCTGTAGTATTTACCACAAGTGGTACCCAGCTCAATATTGTTGCCACTGTAATGGTGTACACCAGTCTTGGCCAACATGGCATAATATTCAATTTCTGATTTCCTCAGTGCTGGACAGTTGTTAGCAAGAATGACCAGCTTGGCTTTGCCCTGACGGATCATTTTTAGAGTCTGTTTGTACCCCAGCACATATTTACCACTCTTCATCACCAGCTGGAGCCTGGAATTGATGGATTCCAAGGACTTTTTCGTCTTCTTCGCCGCCACCATCTTGTCCGCTGTGCGTTTGCCCGGGGAACTCGGCCGGCGTGAGGGGGGGAGGCTGGTGTGTGTGCGTTGGGGGGGGGCAGCGCGGAGAGCCCGGAGCGGAGGCCGACGGCGACCCGACGAAGATGGCCGCAGAGGGAAAAGGCAGATTGCTTTTGTATACTTAGCTTTATCTGTAGCAAAAAAATGTATAGCAAGTACATGGAAAAATGCTAATGTGATTGATATTAATAGATGGCATAATGAGATAAAAAATTGTTTGGTAATGGAAAAAAATTACGTATGTTTTACATGATAAATATTCTTTTTTTCTTAATAAGTGGTCTTTATATTCATAATATTTACATTTAAATTTACCTTGATTAGATTTTAGTAAATATATTTCAGGTTTTTTTTCTCTTTGGCTCTCCTAAAGAGAGCTGGCTGAAAGGGGAGGGAGGTTTCTTTCTTTCTTTTTTTCCTCTCTCTTCTTTTTTATATATAAACTTTTTTTATTTTTTACAATATGTAATAACTTTGTTGAATGAATAAAAAAAGTTGTGAAAAAAAGAGAAAATGTGGGCCAATTTGTCTTTTACCATATGAGCCCAAGGTACCACTTTAAAATGAATCAAAGGATGATGAGCACATATTGAAGTGGTATTAACCAATCCAAAAACCTTCATCTGGAATATGTAACTAAATTTCCTCTTCCCAGGCCCTTTTAATTTTGTGATTAGTATTTGATTGCAATCTTAATAACTTATTATAAATATGCCTATTAAACACTTATGAAAAGGGTTCAAATGAAAAAAAAATATCAACTAAATCCAATTGGTATGATTTTGGAAAGTTAGACAGTAAAGTATTCCGAAAATTTCTAATTTTGAAAGTATCTAAAAAAAATGTGACTTAGGTGAATTATAATGATCAAATCATTGTTTAAAGACATAAAACTACCATCTATAAACAAATCTGAAAAATAAATGATTCCTTTAACTTTCCAAAAAGAGAAGATTTGATCAATTATAGACGGTTGAAAAAAATAATTAAGAGAAATAGTGCTAGATAAAAATAAAAAAATTCAAGTTAGAGAACTTGTGAAATTGAAACCAATTTTGTAATGTATGTTTAAGTATTGGGTTGAAGGTATCTTCAACATTCATTGGAGCGACTTCATCACCAACATTGAAGTACTCGAGATGGCAGAGGCCGACAGCTTTGAATCCATGATGCCGAAGATCCAACTGCGCTGGGATCGTGTTATATGGCGAGCTCTCCACTGGCCACCAAGACAGAGGTGCACCAAAGAAGAGGTACAAGGACTGCCTAAAGAAATCTCTTGGTGCCTGCCACATTGACCACCGCCAGTGGGCTGATAGCGCCTCAAACCATGCATCTTGGCGCCTCACAGTTTGGCGGGCAGCAACCTCCTTTGAAGAAGACTGCAGAGCCCACCTCACTGTCAAAAGACAAAGGAGGAAAAACCCAACACCCAACCCCAACCAACCAATTTTCCCTTGCAACCGCTGCAACCGTGTCTGCCTGTCCCACATCGGACTTGTCAGTCACCAACGAGCCTGCAGCTGACGTGGACATTACCCCTCCATAAATCTTTGTCCGCGAAGCCAAGCCAAAGAAAAGAAGAAGAATGAAGGTATGACTACTAATCTTAGAAAATGTAAAAGGAAGAGCTGCTTCCAATAAAGAGGCTAATTAATACCTCTGCGCGAATTTCAATTCCAAATCTACCCAATAAGGACATTCAAATTTATCAGAATAGTAGATCCAGAAAATAATAAAGTCTAAGCTTAGGTAAAGCCATACCACCATCTTTCTTTAATTTCTGCAAATGGAATTTACCCAATCTGGGATTCATTTTATTCTAAATATAAGAAGATATTTTAGAGTCCATATTATCAAAAAAGAATTTTGAATAAAAACTCGGACTGCTTGAAATAAATACAGAAATTTAGATAAAATGATCATTTTAATAGCATTAATATGACCTATTAAAGATAAAGCCAATGGAGACCATTTAGAAAGAGATTGTTTCACGTAATCTATCAAAGGAAGAAAGTTAAATTTATATAGTCCTTTAAATGTTTTGGAAATTTTAACCCCAAGATAGATAAAATGGTCTTTAACAGCTAAAGCTACATACATGATTATTGGGAATAATTTGCTCTTATAAAGATTCAATTTATATCCAGAGAAGTTACCAAATTGGGAAAGCAAAGACAAGATTGGAGGAATAGATATCTCAGGATCTGAAATATATACTAAAAAAATCATCTGCATTTAAAGATACTTTGTGAATTCCATCTCCTCTATTAATTTCATGAATGTCTTTGGATCAAATAGGCAACACTGTGGCTGCAGAGGTACTGGGAGCACTGGAGTTGAGTCCACGAATATTCAGTGACTCTGATATTCAAACTCCTGTTTGCTGCTCTTTCTCTTATTGATAGGGGTGCTGGGCTGGTAGCACCTTTTTTTTAATGGCAAACAAAATTGGATAAAATTGTCAATTTATCACTTGACCATAAATAAATATTGACAGAATTCCATTCCTCCGCAACTTCTTACATCAAGAATAATGAAAGCAACTTTGTCATTGATGTACCACAAATTATGCTTCAAATTGCACATTGTCCGGATTTTGGACTTTCCATTGTTTTTTCATTATTAGTGGATCAGTGTCCTAGAGTTTCTTGCACCACAATAGATGGAAAAGTTCAAGGAGAAAGTCCACTTAATGGAGTAAATCAGGGCCTGGTAATAAATTTATCTGTAGAAACACCAGCAACACAGGACCAAATATATCCAAATGAAGGCTTGAAGTTCATTGAGATTTATTTCAAGAACATGACCAGCATGGTTAGCTATTACAGTGCCAACAATCTGGGTTTAATATCTGCAAGGAGTTTGTACATTTTCCTTGTATCTGCCTGGGCTTTGTTCTGTTTCTCCAGTTTTCTCCCACATTCTAAAAACATACGGGATTTGTAGGTGAATTGAAGTATATGTCCAGTACAAGCTTGTGGGTTGGAAGGGCTTGTTACCTTGCTGTGTCTCTGAAATTAAAAAATAAATCATGAAAAAAAACTAAATTGCAGAGATATTATCAATAACAACATATTGCAGTGTTTGTCAAAAAGTCAACACAGTGACTGATTCCAATCACCACATCCCTCTCTTTTCATTAATTTTTTCATCTCATTATTGATCCTCAATGTTAATTGTCTTCCATACTGGGAGAGTGGTGTGGTCTTCACTTTATTGAGTCTTTATCACCATCATGACCACAGAAGGTGACCTTGTTTGTAGCCACCACCCAAATTTAAGATAAAATAGCTCCAGATATCACAACTTGCAATACCACCAAAGGTTAAAGGTCTACTGACGCACTCTGCGCCCATCTTCCTTCCTCCAGCTCTCTGCACCTTTTCTCCCTTCCTCCTATCAGAGTGCACCTTCACTCTCTACCTTTCCCTCCTATCTTCTCCTGGTTTTTTAAATTCCAATTCTTCCCACCCTACATGTGTCGATCTATCAGTTGCCAACTTGTGCTTCTCCCACCTGCTCCCCCAACCCTTTTAATGAGGCTTCCATTTCTTGCTATTCCTTATGAAGGGTTTCAGGCTGAAACAGTGACTATCCATTGCCTCCCATGGATGTTGCCTGACCCACTGAGTTCCTACAGCAATTTGTGTATTGTCCAAGTTTCCCCACCATCTGAAGTCCCAAAGTACAATTATTGCCAGTTCAATGGAATTTTCTTCATTTGGGGCTGCATAGAATTGCGGAGCATCACTTGCACTTGAAATGGCAATTTTTCCATTGGCTGATCAAGAACATTGGTGGTACTTTCGTTAACTTTGCTGCCAGAGTCTTTCATTTGGAGGCTGAAAGGAAAAACCCACTCTGGGAATATTGCATTGCTTTTAATGGGAAGAGCATAGGACTGCTTAAGGTACCATATTGAAAAATATATTAAAGCATATAAACCTTATATCAGAAAGATTGTTTATCAATATTATAACAAGGGCAACATAAATCACAATACAAATTGTAATTTCAAGAAGGCATAAGCAAACAACAATGTCCCATCTGAACCAAAGTGGCAACACCACATAGGCTTATCTCCAACCTGGTGTCAGATTTTGCAATGCAAGTACCAGTATACTGAAAGTGATTTAGGAAAGGAAAAATTCTTCTTGAATGGCTTTTAATTAATGAAACCACAAGCCAAGAACTGCAGTTAAATGAATTGAAAGGAGATTGAAAATGTTTTCTGTGTCACTGAATAGTCAGGCAGTGAGAGTGGATATCAATGCAAACTCATTCCTTTGGATAATCCCACTTGGTTATCAGATCATTAAATATTTAATTAATTAATGTGCAATGCTAGATCCTGAACCTGGGAGATATATAATGGGGAACATACAACTTCATAGGTCAAGCTAGATGAAACTCAGGAAGTGAAAATGCAGGTACAATGAGTAATTAGCAAGGTGAATGGAATGTTGGCCTTTTTGATTGAACTTTGCAGAGCACTTGTGTGACAACGCCTAAGTATTGGCCTCTATCATTTAAGAAGGGAAATGTACGGAGGAGGTTCTCTAGGCTAATTCCTGTGATGAAAGGGTTGATGTATGAAGAAAGGTTGAGCAGGTTGGGCATATATTCATAGGAATATAAAAGAATTAGGTAATCTTATTGAACTGTAAAGGCAAAGGTTCCATTAATGTCACTTAATACTACACTTAGAATGTAACATACATGAAATTCTTTAACTTTTGTTTACCGTAAGGCGGAGAGAATTGCCACTTTGTCCAGTGCCCCTCACAAAAACCTACAGCACCTGGTGTTCCTACCCCTCCAAGTACTGACCAGGCCTGAGCTTGCTTAACTTCTGAGATCAGACAATCTCAGGTGCATTTAGGCAATTAGGCTTCTAGGGAATTAACAGAATGGACATTGAGAGAATGTTTTCCTAGTGGAGATATCTACATCAAGGAAGCATAGCTTCAAAATAAGGAGTCACTCATTTAAGACAATTATGAAGATGAATTATATGTTTCAATTATTGGAACTCTTTAAATTCCCAATGAGCTGTGGAGGTGGAGTCATTTAAGGTGAAGATTTTCCTATATTTCAACCACAAGGGAATCAAGGGTAATGAGGGAAAGAGGGAAAGTGATGCTTGGATCAGCCATAATCTCATTAAATGTCAGAGCAAGCCTGAGGAGCTGATTGGCCTACTCCTGCTCCTGTTTCTGATGTCTTTATTGGTGTTGGTGAGAAATTTCATTTGTTTATTCATCAGCTGATCTGAAGGTATGATTTTAATGCACCTGTAGGCAAAGGCTTTTAGAATTTGTTGAAAGTACAGTCCTCAACTTTTGTGACCTGTTGGCTGTTTTCTTCTGCAGCTTTTCCTTCTTATTAAGGTGATAGTTTTTTTCAGGATTACGCAAGTAGTGAGTCTTCAGCTATGAACTTCGCAAGTGAGTATTGACCAGGGCTTTACTTTGGAAGACAAAGCAGAAGTCATGATTTAATATATTGCTGGAGCTTAAAAAAATGATTCTGTAATGCAAGGCCTTAGAAAGCAAAGGGCCGTAGACATGAGAAGCAGAAGAAGCCATGGGCCAGACATCTCTTGAAGGTTGTTCAACACTAAACAAGAAAATGATACATTCTGTAACTATAGTTCACCTTCCGACCCAGGAACTACAATCCCTGGTCCCCTTAATATGTAAAAGATCCATCTTTCTCTCTTGAAACTACTCAACAACCAGAGTCAATGTCAGAAGAGATCTAATCAGGGGGCATTATGGTAACCATGGGGGGGGGGAGGGGGAAAGGGACACTCAACTCAGCAGGGGTGGGGGAACAGGTTCCATACTTGTCATGGACACTCAATCTCAGTCAGACTCTCACAGATTCTCAATGTCTCCAAGAAATCATGTCCTAAACTCCATATGTCTAGATCAAGCCTCTCCTCAATCCTTTTTCCAAGTATGGAGACCAACATCGCACACAGAGGTTCAAGTGTGTTTTCACTAATACTCTGCAATCTCAATGTAGCTTTGATGCATTTTTGAACTCCAGCCCCCACACAAGCATCGAATGAAATTGAATTCCTTGCATTGCCGCCTCATTTTTAATGAGAGTCTCTTTAACATAGGCCAAAAATGAATCGGAGATTCTGCAATTTGACGGTGCCTTCAATTTATTTTTTGAGCTAACACAGGAGAATTGTATACTGAATTTCTTTCTTTGATGCTCACTTTGGTTGCGTGCAGATGCTATACTTCCAGCCTATCTGGTTTACAGAATCTCATAGGACTTGAGAACTGATATATTGTTTTCCATTTATGAAAAGTTTTTAAAAATTCTTTAATTCAGTGTTTGGACAAATGCTTTTTATATTATTTTCACCTGGTCTAAGTTACGATTTTCATTATGATTTTATTTCAAATGACCACTATAAACAGTCATTACAATCCTTGATTGTAGTTTCGCATTGTGGTTAGCTTAAATCTGTAACAGCACCAGTGACTGGAGTTCAAATCTTGTAAGGAGTTTGCGCATTCTCCCCGTGTCTGCGTGGGTTTCCTCTGGGCGCTCGAGTTCCCTCCCACCCTTCAAAACATATTGGGTTTGTAGGTTAATTAGGGTATTTGGGCAGCAGGGCTCATGGGCCAGAAGGGCCTGCTACCGTGCTGTATGACTAAATGAAAAATGAAGAAAATCACTCAATGATTTCTGATGTAGGTGCTACTTTAATCAAAGCCATACTGCAATCCACTGAAGAGGTACTGGGCTTCTCCTCCAGGAAAAACAAGGACTGGTTCGACGAAAACAACCAGGAAATCCAGGAGCTGCTGGCAAAGAAGCGATCTGCTCACCAGGCTCACCTTGCAAAGCCTTCCTGGCCAGAGAAAAAAACCAAGCCTTCCGTCTCGCATGCAGCCACCTTCAGCACAAACTCCGGGAAATCCAAAATGAGTGGTGGACTAGCCTCGCCAAACGAACCCAGCTTAGCGCCGACATTGGCGACTTCAGGGGTTTTTATGAGACACTAAAGGCTGTGTACGGCCCCTCACCCCAAGTCCAAAGCCCTCTGCGCAGCTCAGATGGCGAAGTCCTCCTCAGTGACAAGATCTCCATCCTCAATCGATGGTCAGAACACTTCCAATCCCTTTTCAGTGCCAACCGCTCAGTCCAAGAATCCGCCCTGCTCCAGCTCCCTCAACAACCCTTGAGTCTAGAGCTGGATGAGGTCCTTACCCAGGAAGTGACATATAAGGCAATTGAACAACTGAAAAGTGACAAAGCAGCAGGTATGGATGGAATCCCCCCAGAGGTCTGGAAGGCTGGCGGCAAAATTCTGCATACCAAACTGCATGAGTTTTTCATGCTCTGCTGGGACCAAGGAAAGCTGCCTCAGGACCTTCGTGATGCCATCATCATCACCCTGTACAAACACAAAGGCGAGATATCAGACTGTTCAAACTACAGGGGAATCACGCTGCTCTCCATTGCAGGCAAAATCTTCGCTAGGATTCCCCTTAATAGACTAATACATAGTGTCGCCGAAAAGGTCCTCCGAGAATCACAGTGTGGCTTTCGTGCAAACAGAGGAACTACTGACATGGTCTTTGCCCTCAGACAGCTCCAAGAAAAGTGCAAAGAACAAAACAAAGGACTCTACATCACCTTTGTTGACCTCACCAAAGCCTTCGACACCATGAGCAGGAAAGGACTTTGGCTAATTCTAGAGCGCCTCAGATGCCCCCCAAGTTCCTCAACATGGTTATCCAAATGCACGAAAACCAACAGATACAGCAATGAGCTCTCCGAACCCTTCTCCATTGACAATGGCGTGAAGCAAGGTTGCATCCTCGCACCAACCCTCTTTACTATCTTCTTCAGCATGATGCTGAAACAAGCCATGAAAGACCTCAACAATGAAGATGCTGTTTACATCCTGTACCGCACGGATGGCAGTCTCTTCAATCTGAGGCACCTGCAAGCTCACACCAAGACACAAGAGCAACTTGTCCGTGAACTACTCTTTGCAGACGATGCCGCTTTAGTTGCCCATTCAGAGCCAGCTCTCCAGCGCTTGACGTCCTGTTTTGCAGAAACTGCCAAAATGTTGGGCCTGGAAGTCAGCCTGAAGAAAACTGAGGTCCTCCATCAGCCAGCTCCCCACCATGACCGCCAGGCCCCCCACATCTCCATCGGGCACACAGAACTCAAAACGGTCAACCAGTTTACCTACCTCGGCTGCACCATTTCATCTGATGCAAGGATCGACAATGAGTTAGACAACAGACTCGCCAAGGCAAATAGCGCCTTTGGAAGACTACACAAAAGAGTCTGGAAAAATAACCACCTGAAGAAACACACAAAGATCAGCGTGTACAGAGCCATTGTGATACCCACGCTCCTGTTCGGCTCTGAATCATGGGTCCTCTACCGGCATCACCTACGGCTCCTAGAACGCTTCCATCAGCACTGTCTCCACTCCATCCTCAACATTCATTGGAGTGACTTCATCACCAGCATCGAAGTACTAGAGCTGGCAGAGTCCGCAAGCATCGAATCCACGCAGCTGAAGACCCAACTGCCCTGGGTGGGTCATGTCTCCAGAATGGAGGACCATCACCTTCCCAAGATTGTGTTATATGGTGAGTTCTCCACTGGCCACCAAGACAGAGGTGCACCAAAGAAGAGGTACAAGGACTGCCTAAAGAAATCTCTTGGTGCCTGCCACATTGACCACCGCCAGTGGGCTGATATCGCCTCCAACCGTGCATCATGGTGCCTCACAGTTCGGCGGCTAGCAACCTCCTTTGAAGAAGACTGCAGAGCCCACCTCACTGACAAAAGACAAAGGAGGAAAAACCCAACACCCAACCTCAACCAACCAATTTTCCCTTGCAACCGCTGCAACCGTGCCTGCCTGTCCCGCATCGGACTTGTCAGTCACCAACGAACCTGCAGCAGACGTGGACATACCCCTCCATAAATTTTCGTCTGCGAAGCCAAGCCAAGCCAAGCTACTTTTAATCAAAGTACATGAATACGCGTTCTCTTCCGCAAGAAAATTATTTTCATCTTCCTGGTGATGAGATGTGACTAGCTGAAAAATTGAACAGGTATATGGTTTTGCAATAAATAGGACTGAGAAGGAATCGTGCTGCTTAAACAGGTCTTCAAAATACTGATCATATACCACATAATGGTACATAGTATTTGCATTTATCAATATCATTCCTGTTAAAAATAGATTCATTCCTGTTCAATAGATAATCAAGGAGGTTATTATTTTGCAATATACTTGGTGGAGAGAAAATGTTCTTTGTGTTATCTTTTTATTTTCAAAACCTTGATTACTGTAAGTGTAGATTTGACCAGTAGTTAAATGGATTTTCAAAGCTGTTTAAAATGATAACAAACAACTGAACCATTTGAGCACAAATGGGACTCAAAAGGAATTTTAAAAATGTATCACCTTCAAACTGATAATTAAGCATTTTCTTATATCAGGTTGTAGCAGGCACACACACACACACACAACACAACATAAAAAAAGGAGGATTTAACAGAATGAATCCTCCCAGCTATTCATTGTTGGAGCAAGATAATGATTTCACCCCTCACAAGTGAAGTTCTAAAGGAATGTCTCTTTTACACCGAAACAGCATAGAGGTGACAAAGATCCAACCCATAATCTAAAGAATGTCATTCCACCCTGTATTGTGCTAGCTGCTTGGATCACATACAATTTTAGCACTACCAAAAATATAAATCTTTCTTTTTATTCAGAAATCTATTTTAAATCTCTCTCCTTTCTTTATCACTTCTTCATTTCTCTCCTTTCAGATTCTCTTTTATTCACCTTTTACATTGTTCACTGTTCTTTACCCTATTGATTTCTTTCCAAGAATTGAGCCACATTTTACATTCTTTTGTATCTTTTTAATTTGAAACACCGCTGCCATTCTCAACAGTATGAATGAGAGATCACCATGTGCTGCCAAGAGAATATAGCACTGAAAGGACACATCTTTCCTTTTGCCAATGATCTTTCAACCAGTGGATAGACGAAGCAAAACTCCCCTCTGAACTTGAAAAGTGATCCACCTGGAAACCCATAGTGTAGTGATTGATTTCCACTTCAACACAAAGGCCTTACTAGTACTCCAATGTCTCTTAACATGTTTTACCCTGGCTTCAGCTACTTATTAAAGTTGTGCATTGTTTGATTTCTTTAAATTGTATCCATAGCACGCAACTTGCTCAGCTCCCCCTTGCTGGCATTCATACAACAAGCCTTATTGACTCATCCTATCAAAATGTCCTTTTATTCTCTATTCCTTGCTGTTTTATTTAGTCTTTTCTTAAAGCCTTAATTACAATTTGTGGCACTCCATTTCTATTTAATACTGGAAAATTTCTATTGGTGAATAATCTTATGATCATGTTCTGGAAACCAAACAACCCCCCTCCCCCCAAAAAAAACTGATATTACTCTCCACAACTATCATTAAATATTTTTTTTAAAGTAGGTCAACCTCACTTTTCATGCCTCCCTTTTTACAGAAGAACCCCAACCTGAATTTATAAAAACTTCCATTCACTTCTGTTTTTTCATTTCTTATGTCATGGAGACATTATTGGCATTAATAGTCTATCACTGATTTTCCCTATCCCAATGAGAGAGTGAAGAGTTCACCACAGTCATAGATGTTCTTACTTGAAGGACATTGGTAAACCAAATGTGTTCATGTGAAAATATGTAGAGTGGATTTAAAAAAAGAATCAATCACTTGAGTTTTAATGCCTCAGCTGCCATTGTGGATTCCTCTGGATTAAGTTTCTAGTCTGGCAATAGAACCTCTCCTTTTCTGTATCACATCCATGCAAATACTTCCTGCATCTTGGCCAGTGCCTCAACTAAACATGATCTCTCTGCTTTTCACTTCTTCTCCTCTCAAAGTGAAGCCCATTACATGACTAGGCTAGCGCAGCCTGTTAAACTGCTTTAGCATTATTGTCAAGTGTAACTCGTCCTGTAAATCTCCATACTCCTCTCAGATATTCATTTTCAAAACAGTAGGTGGTCTGCTTATTCATTCTGCCAAAATGCACTTCCGCAATCCTATCTCTGTTGAGACTAATTCTTTCACTGCAGGATTCTGCAAGTTTATTCTTGTATTACACACATTCTTCCTTCTTATAAATTATTCTCCACCAGGCAATAATATAACAAATATTGGCCAGTATATTGGAGATAGTTCTTTCAGTCTTCTTTGAAATAGTCATGGTATCATTTACAGCATCTGGGAGGACAGATCACTGTTTAGAGCATTATCTGAAAGGCGCCCCCTCCAATAGCACAGCTTTCTCTTCATACTGCACTGGGGAGTTAGCCTAGATTTTATGCTCAAATCTTAGGAGAATGTTTTAAATCCATGATCTTATCACTCAGAGACTGAAATACCCTTGATGCTAGAGAGTTACTTTCTTCTGCCTTGAAGATTTTTTAGATAGAGAATACCATTGGTCCAGGACTGAGCAATTACGGTGTCTTTGGACCTCTAAACTTCAAAATATAAATTGTATTATTAGTTATTTATGGAACAGGCTGCTGGAAGATGTTTAAGAAAAATTGGATGGTTACATGGAAAGATGGCTTTGGGGGATGAATGGTTGTGGGAGTAGATGTGAGTGGGACATTTTGGTCACCGTGGGCAAGTTGGGCCAAAGGCTTGTTCCCATGCTCTCTGACTAATATCAACCAGAGTATTCAGTGACCATACAGTCTGTTGTTGATTAATTTTCAGATAAATTGTTACCATCCAGATAAGAGTACAATGGATTTTAATTTCCATGAACTGAGGTTGTCTGCAGACATGACAAAAAAGTATCTTTAAGTCCATATAGTACACAAACAAACCTTATGACCATCCTCTCCACACATGCTCCCAAGTCACCTCCAACAGATTAACCTACTGTTCCCTTTCCACACAGAATTTAAACAGACTCTCAAAATTAATTCCCCTCAAACAGATGGCAGCTTCCATAGTCTCCCCATTATCTGGCTAAAAGTTTTCTAAAGTCTCTATTTAATTTTTAATCATTTTATATTAATGAGATCCAATCAAAACCTTTTAAAAGATTTTTTAATAAAAAAATTTAAATTTTAAATTTATATATAGACAAACAGCACAGTAACAGGCCATTTCGGCCCATGAGTCCATGACATCCAGTTTTTACCCATTGGTACGTTTTGAATGGTGGGAGGAAACCAGAGCCCCAGAGAAATCCTTTGTATTTGAATTGTAAAATCGTGATGTTTTGACCACAGGATTGGTTTTCAGTATTAACCCTATATCCTTGAGTCCCATAATATCCAAAATCTGTTTGTGATTGACATATTTCTTAAATCATCTTTTAAAATCTTTTTTACAAACTGTTTATAATTCACCATTACTTTTATAATATGGCAATCAGATTTAGGCAAACATGGTCCAACCAGAATCTTATTAAAAAATTGCAGAACACTTTCTAATTTTCAATTCCACCCCTCCAGAAGTTCATTGCAACACTTGGGATTACTTTCAGTATCCTCTTGGGTGTCACTTCTCATTAATATTGTGTTTTAGTGTTGATTTGATTGACAGTTCTACTGCCAAAAGCTGCCTAAATGTGCAAATAAGCTTTTCCCAATTCATTAGTTCAGTCAAGCAATTTAATTACCTATACTGGTTGTTACAATAAGATTGTATTTCATGTTGCAATGATGTTGTGTGCTCATATTTAATTGCAGAACTTAAAACAGTTGGCAGAGTCTATTTTCACCTTGAAATATGTGGCAGGTTTGATAGCAATATTCTCAATCTCCTTCCATTTCTCCATTCAAGTATTTCTTCAATTATCTTTTGGAAGCAACACTGAACCTACTTTCCCCAGCCCTATAGCAATTTCATTCCAAATCATGAGAATTTGCGAGAAAAAAAAAACATTCTCTTCTCACCTTTACCTCTTTTACATAATTATTTTAAATCTCGGTCCTCTGGAAACAGTTTCTCCTTATTTTCATTTATTATCAGTTTCCTTATTTGCCTCAACAAAATCTGTTTTGGTTATGAATGTCTCAATTAAATCACACCCTCACAATTTGTGCTCGAAGAAAGAGCAAGACTTGCTGGACATCCAGATCTATATGATGCCTCTCTGAATGATTCCCTGCTGTGTGGCATGCCAGGAAGCCTGAGTACAAGCTGTTCACACAGAGACTGGCATATACACCTCTCCTTCCACAGAAGCCTGAGGAAATTCGGCATATTGTCATATACTCTATCAGACTTCTGCAGGTGCACCATGGAAAGTTATCTGACTAGTTGGATCACAGCCTGGTTTGGGAATTCCACCACCCAGGAACACAGAAGGCTACAGAAGGTAGTAAACATAGCCAGATTAATCACAGAGTTTGACATCCCATCCATTACTGCATCATCTATGTGAGATGCTGCTTCAAGAAGGCAACCAAGAGCATAAAAGACCTCCATCACCCTGATAAGAACCTCTTTTCACTGAATCAGAATCAAAATTAGAATTTATTGTCATGAACAAGTAATGAAATTCTTTCTTATGCGGCAATGTTACAATATAAATATTGCTTTAAATACATTTTAAAAATGAATAAATAGCGCAAGAAAATAAAAGAAAGTGAGGTTGGATCTATGGTTCACTGTCCATTCAGGAATCTCTTGACAGTAGGGAAGAAGCTGTCCTCGTGCTGCTGAGTGTTTGTCTTCAGGCTCCTGTATTTTTCCATGATGGTAGCAGTGTGAAGAGGGCATGGTCTGGCTGTTGGGGGTCCTTGAAGATAGAGGCTGCTTTCTTAAGGTCTACCTTTTGAGGATGTCCTCGATGGAGTGAAGACTTGCCCGTGATGTTGCTAACCCAGTTAACAACGCTTTTCCTGTCCTGGGCATTGGCACTTCCATTCCAGACAGAGATACAACCAGACAGAATTCTCTCCACGGTACACCTGTCAAAATTTTCACAAGTCTTCGGTGACGTACCGAATCTCCTCAAACTTCTCATGAAGTATAGTCACTGGTGAGCCTTCTTCATGATTGCATCAACATGAAAGCCCCAAGACAGATTCTCAGAGATGTTGCCAGCAAGGAATTTGAAATTCTTGACTCTCTCCACTACTGACCCCTTGACGAGGACTGGTTTGTGCTCTCCTGGAGTACACAATCAACTCTGGTGACATTTGGGCAGACCTATGCATTTATTGCCTCTTTGAATTTAATTTAATTAGTCATTCTTACAGTTTATCTATACAAGTACCTATTGGCTGCAGCAAGTAAAAATGTTGGTACATTTATTTGTACATTGCACAATGTGCTTGATCAAAAACATATCACTGAATATGGAATGAGCCGGCAGAGGAGCTGGTGGAGGTAGTAGGTACAGTTATGGTGTATAGAGGACATTTAGACAGGTACAGCGAAAGGTTCCATTAGGCAAATCATATTTATCCTTCACCTGTTCGAAGGACATGATCTACCTATTCTCATACCAGTCTTCAATAGTTTGGATCCCCTTTTGGTGCCAAATATCTAGAATTTTGTTATTTAAATTTATATGCATCAGTTCATTGAGTTTTAAGGGTACTTTTGGCAATATTACAATCTCTTCCCCAATGCAATAATTAATTTCCTTCCAGATTTTTACCAGATATTTTAGGATGGATTTATCCGTTCTTTTATTTATTTAGAGGGATATGGGCCAAATGGAGGCGAATGGGATCAGCTTCTTGGTTGACATAGACTAGTGGTTTTCAAACTGCCCCACTAAACTCACATTCCACCTTCAGCAATCCTTATACCAGAAGTGCTCTATAATTCATGAGGGATTGCTAAAGGTGGTGTATGAGTGGGAAGGGAAAGTTGAGAACCACTGCACCCAATAGTTTTTTTTTGGAAAATTTTATTTTTAAATTTAAATTTTTAATTTTTAAAATTCTGAATGAACAATTCTTTTTAACATATTTGCACTTTCTTTAGGTATAATTAAATTCTCAGATACAAACACTATGTCAGCTTACTTACAATTTTCTTCCCTCCCACCAAAACTTTGAAAATTAAACAACTAAAGCAATTAAAGTAACAAACAGAAAAATGGTAGAAAGAAAAAGAAAAGAAAAATTCAGCCAGTCTTTCTAATCGATTTCGACTCTTTGAGGTGCTTCACTGCAGTTGTCTTTATGCATTTTGTTCGCTTTTTAGAACTGTGGGCTGTGTTACAGCTGCACACCAAAGTGCTCTAGTTATGGATGCCACATTTTGGCAAAAATATTGTAATTATTTCTTAGATTATATGTCATTTTCTCCATGGGCACACAGTTGTGCATCTCTGCAGTGCATCGAGTGATGAGCAGGGGGGGAGTCAGACTGACAAGCCAATATCTACAAATTTAATTTGGAATTTAGTTAATGATCTCCCATGTCCTCGAGGTTTCCCAATAAATACAGCCCCGGATCCAGCGGGAAGTCTGTTCCCATAATCCTAGCTAATATATTAGATAATTCCAACCAAAATGGTCTCACCTTCGTGCAGGATAATGTGGAGTGCATAAAGGTACCAATTTCTAACCCACACCTGAAGCACATTTCTGATATATCTGGTTTTCCTTTATGTAATTTTTGTGGTGTGAGATATAATTGGTGCAAGAAATTATATTGTACCAATCTTGGTCTGGTGTGGATCACCAATGTTACACTTTCCCTACTTAAAACTGACCAATACTCTTCATTGATTTTTATTCCCAAGTCCAACTCCCACCTCTCCCTCAATCTTTGCAGGCCTGGTTTTGAGCTCTCACTTTGAAGTACAGAGTAGATTCTAGATATAAATTTGAGATCGCTTCCCAGTCGAAGTAGCCCTTCCACCTCATTCCCTTCAAGTGGGGTCATTGCAGGGCCCCACTTTTACCTCAGGAAGGATCTTTACTGTACAAGAAATGTACAAATCAAAACAACAGATAAAAACAAAACTTGGTCTGAACTATGTAATGGTATTGTGATAAATACAGTAAAAACTCGGGATCATATGATACAACACAACAATTTGTTACATCGATTATAAATTACATCTCAAAAGTTAAAAGAATGTAATCCCACATTATCAGATAAATGCTTCCATTGTAAACAAGAAATCAATACAATACGGCATTCAACTTGGACATGTGAGAAAGTAAAATTTTTCAGGGATGTATTGAATCTAATATTAAATCAAATAACAAAAAATAAAATACCTAAAGATCCAAAAAATTTTTCTATTAAGTAATATAAATGATAAAGACTTACAGTTAAAATTGGATCGATCTCAAAAACAATTTATTATGATTGCTTTAGCAACAGCAAAAAAATGCATAGCAACAACTTGGAAAATGGAAGCATCTTTGAAAATACAGCGCTGGTCTATAGAAATAGAGAGCTGTATTCCATTAGAAAAAATTACTTATAATTTAAGAGACAATTTTGGACAATTAAAAGAAAATCTGGGAACCATATATAAATTTCATTGTGGATCACCAGATTTAAATCTCCAGATCTTAAAGGGATAGTAAAATGTATGTTGCAAATATAATTTTATATATAATATTATTTATTCAGTCAATAAAATTTAAATAATTACCTGATGACACATTTTTTTTATTATTTGGGGTTAATTTTGGGTGGATGGGAGGGAAGAGGGATGGGGAGAAAATGGAAAATGTCACTGTACATATGAATTTATGTATGTAAAGCAAAGAGTTTTGAATTATTGTGACTTATTAAGCAAAAAATAAAAAAGGAAGGATCTTAAGTGTAGAAAGTAGCTATTTTCTCTCCTATTTTATCCAACTCTATTTTCACCCATGCCAGTTTTCCTGATCCCTCAGAAAAAGAAGTAAAAAATCTCATTTGAGTTACTTAATAATAATACCCATAGCCCTTTTTAACTATCCTCTCAACTTGCTCAGCAAAAATTGAGAGATATATGGATTTGGATCCCAAGGTCCCTCTTTGCTTCCACAATGTTAAGCATTCAACTATTACCCCTATATTTAGCCCTCAGGTTTGATCTTCCAAAAAGTATCACCTCATATTTATCTGGATCAATCTCTATCTGCCATTTTTCCATGCAATTCTTCATTCTCTCTATATCTATATTTATTTGTAACCCACAACAATGCTCAACATTATCCTCTGCTCCTCCAACCTTCATATAATCTGCAAACTTACTGACCCATCCTTCTTCCATTTCTTCATCTAAGTCATTGATAAAAAATCACAAAGAGAAGGGGTCCCAGAACAGATTCCTGTGGAATTCCACCAGACACTAGTGGGCATACAAGTTGCCGATGACACAAAAATGAAGGAGTGCAGAGGAGATTTAAAAGGATGTTGCAGGGACTTGAGGAAATGAGTTGCAGGGTAAGGTTAAACAGATTAGGCTACATTCCCTGGAATGTAGAAGAATGCAAGAGACTTGATAGAAGTCTATAAAATTTAGAGAGATATAGATACAGCTTTTTCCACTGATGTAAAGAGAGACAAGCACAAGAGGTCATGGGTTAAGGAAAATAGATGAGATGTTTAGGGGAACTACTTCACACAGAGTATGGAATGAATTGCCAGCTCAAGTGGTGAATGTGATCTTGATTTTAACATTTAATTTAGACATACAGCATGGTGACAGGTCTTTTCAGCCCAAGAGCCTGTGTTGCCCAATTATACCTAATTGACCTACAACCATGGTATGTTTTGAATGTTGGGAGGAAACCGGAGCACTGGGGAAAACCCACGCAGACATGAGGAGAACGTACAAACTTCTTGAAGACAGTGCAAGATTCAAACCCACTCCTGTCCCGATTTCTGGCACTGTAATGATGTTGCGCTAACCGCTAAACTAAGTGTGCTGCCCAAAGAAATATTTGGACAGGGACATGGATGGGAGAGGTATGGAGGGCTATGGTCCAGGTGCAGTCAATGGGATTAGGCAGAATAATGGTACAAGGACTGCCTAAAGAAATCTCTTGGTGCCTGCCACATTGACCACCGCCAGTGGGCTGATATTGCCTCAAACCGTGCATCTTGGCGCCTCACAGTTCGGCGGGCAGCAACCTCCTTTTAAGAAGACCACAGAGCCCACCTCACTGACAAAAGACAAAGGAGGAAAAACCCAACACCCAACCCCAACCAACCAATTTTCCCCTGCAACCGCTGCAACCGTGTCTGCCTGTCCCGCATCGGACTTGTCAGCCACAATCGAGCCTGCAGCTGACGTGGACTTTTACCCCCTCCATAAATCTTCGTCCGCGAAGCCAAGCCAAAGAGACAGACTAAATGACCGAAAGGGATCCGTTGCTGTGGTTCTATGGGTTGGAGGGCATGACACAAGGAGGATGTTACAAATCTGCAGATCAATGTACATAGGTTGAGTAAGTGTGTGAACACTTCACAGAGGAATTTATTGTGGGATAGAGTATGATTGTGTAAGAGGAATCTAAAGAAGAATGTTATCTGAAAAAAGTACACAGGGTACACAGCACATATCACAATCAACTAGTTAGGAAGGCAAGAGGATAAATTGACCTTTACTGCTAAAATGTTGGAGTTTAGAAATTGGGAAATATTGTTACAATTACACATTACTGGTGAGGCCACAAATGGACGGCCGGGTGCAGTTTTGGTCCCCTTATCTGAAAGAAATAGTGGCAAAGGAAGCAATTTTAAAAGATTCACTAGGCTAATTCCTGGGATTAGAGGGTTGCTCTTTAATGAGTGGATAAAGAATTTAGGTCTTGTAGCCACACGCTACTCGAAAGAAGACACACACATGTAATGTAGTCAGGTTAAGCTCTGAGTTTTATCAGGCCTCAGGCCCAACTTTTATACTTGCACTGTTCCTGCTGTGCCCCCCCCCCCCTCCCTTGGTTGATGTCACAGTATGCATAACAAAAACGGGTTTCCCATGCGCAGGTACTTTCCTGCATAACAATGCCCTTCTTCCCCACGTGCTGTCCCTGTCTGTTGGCTGCACAGCAAGGCCAACATAATTTTGGGGTTGCTGGTCTTTAAGCTGCCCTTACTGTTCACCCCATCGGTTTGCTTGCTGGGGCCAGTGCTACTGCATGGGCTGCTGGCCTTTGGTTGCGCTCACCATCCAGAGCATCAACTCGATCACCGCGGAGGCAGGCCACCACAGTCTATATTTTTTGGAGTTCAGAAGAATGAGCGATGATCTTATGGAAACATACTTAGGGGTCACGACAGGGTAGATGTTTCCATTAGTGGGAGAACATTGTCATAAAGTAAAAAGACAATGCTGGAGAAATTCATCAGGTCAAACAGTGTCCTTTATATAACAAAGGTAAAAATACATAACCGATGTTTCGGGCTTGAGCCCTTCATCGAGGTATTGAAAAATTTCGACAGGCATCCAAATAACAAAGAAAGTGGGTAGGCATAAAGGGATGAAAATGATAGCAAAGAAAGGAGGTAATAAGTGGAGAAGGGAGGGAGGGTACAGCAGCAACAAGGGGAGGAGGGATGACTAGGTGAATAAAGAGGGAAGGGGTGGAGAGCTGAGGGAAAGAAGACAAAGAGAAGGGAAGGGGAGAGCAGATTTACCTTTTCAATTTATGCTAACCTGCTCTCCCTTTCCCCTCCTCCCTTCCCTTCCCCCTGCCTTCTTTCCATCAGCTCTCCACCTCCTTCCCTCACTTTTCCCCTAGTCACCCCTCCTCCCCCTTTCCCTTGAAGAAGGACTCAGACCCAAAACGTTGGCAATATATCTTTGTCTCCTATGGATGCTGAAAAGACCAGCTGAGCTCCTCCAGCATTTTGGTATGTTTACTACAATCGCAACGCCTGCAGCCTGTCATGTTCCACTCTTTTCCAGCATTGCACTTTTATTTCAACCACGGTATCTGTAGACTTTTGTGTTTTACGTCTAACATTGTCATAAAATTAGGGGATGGCCATATAAAACTGGCATGCAGAGTAAGTTCTTCTTCCAGAAGTTATAAATCTCTGGAATTCTCTGTCTCAGCGTGTTATGGAGATTGGGTCATTGGAGGTATTTAAGGAGGAAATAGATAAAATTTTGGAGGTATCAGAGAATTGAGGGACATAAAGAACTGGCACAGTAAAGAGGGAGTTTAGGCCTGGTGCAGATCATCCATGCACATATTAAATCTCAGGGCTGGATAAGGGATCAAGTGCCCTACATCTTTCCTATTGTAATTGAATTGAATTTAGATCTTTCAGCTATGAGCCAGTGCCACCCAAATACATCAACCCTTTATGTTTTTCTGATCATCTTAGGAAAGGTTCTATATGTAAAATGCTGTTCCTTTTTACTTCATTGTTTGGATAAATCTATTATTAATGAAGCCACTTAGAAATTGTGACATAGGTGAAACAATCACAATCTTTAATGATGGAACAACTCAATTTCATCTGGGGTGATTATTTCGTGCCTCAAGCAATCACAATGGACAATTAATTTCACTTCCTTCCTTCTCACAATCATGACCCCTGTTACTGCTTTCAGAACGGGCTCTGTTCTTGACTGTATGTCCCTCGTCTTCACCTCAGCATGCAGATGATGCAGTGCTGCACGATTCATCCTCAAACTGGGCACAGTGGAGAAGCTGGAAGAGTTGCTCTCTCACAGCTCAAGGGACCCGAGGTTCAATCCTGACCTCCAGAGATATGCACGTGGAGTTGCCAAATCCTCCCTATGAACACATGGGTTTCATCTCGATGCTATGTATTCCTCCAACATCCCAAAGTTGATTGGGTTAGTAGCTTAATTGACAGGCCAATTTAAATGTAAAGTGGCCCGAGTATGTAGGTGAGAGGTAGAATCAAGCAAGAGTTAATGAGGCTGTGAAGGCATAAAGTGCAATTGATGTAAACTAGCCATTCTCAACGGGGAGGGGGGGGGGGACCTGCACCCCAGGAGTCACAGCACATTCACCTCATGCAACATAATTTATTTAATCTTTTTTTTTGCATTGTCAGCAGGGAAGAAGTACTGGTGAAACCACAACTTAAGGAAAGGGGGCCAATAAACTTTGAACAGAGACCCAGGTGAGGGGCAGAGCTGAAAAAAGGTTGAGAATGGTTGGTGCAAAAGATGGGGCTGTTTCTATGCTACATGACTCTGTGGCTCTCCCTAAACTTTTGCAGAAGGAATACACACCCAAGCAACAGATGAGGAAGAGGTCCTGTTATACTGCAGACTGACACAATCCAATTGTGTGTAAAACAAGATCATGATTGATCTTTCATCTGGAGCATCACTTTCTTCTTGTCACTTGCACTGCATTAGTATAAGTGCTTGAGATGGTCATTGACAAAGATGGGGGAATACGACCAGGCAGCAAAGAGAATGGATATTTGGCCATCTTCCCTTCCTTTGTTTTCTCTTTAACTTACACAAATTCATCTTAACAAACTGATGCTGCAATGCCACAACAGTGGATTGGCATATTCTTGCTACCAACTGGCAATTCTTGTCTGTATGAGTCCCTTGGATGACTCGAGTATGTCCAGTCTGTAGATTGGCTGAGAGTTGCCAGTGATGATGGCGCAGCTGTCATTCAGCATCAGGTTGCTAGTTTTCTTTAAGCAAAGCATTCCAAAACCAGGCATCTGGATTGGCACTGGAGCATGGGAGTTATAATGTGTGTGTGCTTCCTCGCATTTACAATTAGAGGACTTTCAATTAACATTGTTTCAAGTACCGATGTTTTGTCTTCTCTATAGGGCCTTTAGGAGAGAGGGTGTGGTGCAGAGTTACTGCAAGATACATAGGGTTTATGCAGGGGATAAGATGGAGCCCTTTCCATAACCATAACCATATAACCATTTACAGAGCGGAAACAGGCCATGTTGGCCTTTCGAGTCCGCTCCGGTTCCCTGATTTTGTGCGCCCTCTTCAGGCATTGGTCCCGGTAGATCTTCATTCAATAACGATGGACGAATTCAATGCAGGTGGAATCAGTCGTTTTCTTGCCCGTTTGGATCTTGTATTTTTTTCCAGTGGACATTTAGTTCATTCACAGGCAAAAGAAGCAAAAATAACAAAAAAAAGCAGAAATCTGAGACAAAAACAGAATGTGTTGGAGGTCAAGTGGGATCTGTGTTTTTTTTAAAAACAAACAAAAATAATGCTTCTGATTGAAGACCTTTCATCAGAACTGAAGTAATATAAGATTGGAGCTGTAAAATCTAAATTAAGAGTGTGATTATTGAATATTTCAAGCCTTATCTTTCAATTAACTATACATCTGGAAGCCTATAGATGCAGCATAATTAAAGTTACATACAATTATCTGAAATAGCTATCCCTTTTTCTCTAGGGGTATATCTGATCAAATGAGGGGTTTAAAATCAATTAAAAAAACTTAATTCTGGACATCTGAAGGGGACTACATTTAAAAAAAAATGCGCCATTACTAATCTTACAACTGAGAGTGCTGCTACTGATAATGGTAAATCTAAATAGCTTTTTAATGAACTATTGATGGCACAAATGTATGAGAAGGCTGAAACTTCCACAGATTAAAATCTGAGTGATGTATGGCATCAATAATTAGGATGATCTCCCATTGTTATGAAGAGGATGAAGGTTGATTTTATTCAGTGTTCAGTTCTGTCAATGGAAATTCAAATGGGTATGTCAGAGATACATTTAGCTCAAAGTGTGGCTCACAGATTCTGGGCATTTGCAATAAAAAAAAATCTCTCTAGACTGGACATGAAGTAAAAGCTGCCAGAAATAAAAAGCCCAATAACTGAAGAAAATCATTATACAGGTGTAGTGGTCACAGAGTAGGTTGAGCAAAATGCCTCTTTCTTCAAGAAGTTTAGAAGGTTGTAATTATGGCATCATTTGATAGTTTTTAATATGCCTTGATTTGCTGCATCTTAAGCAGGCAGCAGACTCAGTTTAGGACAAAGCTCTTTTTATTCTAGTTGATGCGACTTTTACCGCAGAACACCTGCAGTGAAAACTCGAGCTGATTCAATGCATCGAACGTAACATTGGTCTACTTACAAGTAGAGAACACATTAAATTACACTCTTATTACCAACATTCAAACATTTTGTCAGTGAGCTGGCTGGGTGATTTTCTTACAAGAATTAAGTTCTTTCACGCTCCATTGTATTTTACTATCTCTGACAAAAAAAAGATTAAATGTACAAATACTACATCTGGTTTCTGAGGGAATGTGTTTAAATTGCAAACCTTTGATACTTTAAATACACTGCCTATAACCATTGGATTAAAACTTGGTTTTAAAATATGAACAACTCCAAATTCGAATATATTTTGCCATTGTTTATTTATATGGGATCTCCAGATTAATTTCTTGGGGCCACATTTTCTTGTCACGGTACTGGTGGGCACAATAGCTGCCCTGTTATTTATGGGGACGTGTTGTTGCAGCTTGAGGCAAGGGACAGCTCTATGGTTAAATTCAAATGTCCAAAAGATAGAGCCCTAGCTTCACCATTCCACAATTACCTCCAGGAAAATGGACTTCACATTCAGTCTCACCATTCATTAAACGCTCTGAAGAAGCTGCATCACACAGCAAAAAAAACTTAATTGCTCAAAAGGCTCCTTGTCCTTTTCAGTCAAAATACCCTTGTAAGCTGTTAATTACTGCAAACTGTACCCTTTTATTTCTGAAACTTAACCATTTTATGTGATTTGTTCTGCTTGCTGTGAATTTTAAAGCTCAGCAAGCCAAAACAGCTTTTTCTGTCTTTTTTGATGTCTGTATGAATCCCAAGCAGGCACAACCTATACAGTATTGTGCATCCTTAACTGTCCTTGAGAAGCTATCCTTCTAAAATCTCTGGAGTACATGGGGTGAAGATAGTCCCCCCCAGTGCTGTTGTACAGGGAGTTCCAGGATTAAGATGCAGAGGGGTTCCTCACTTAGGATGAGGCATAACTTACAGAGACATTTGGAGGCAGTTACCTTCCTCTCCACCTTCCGTCATTGCCTTTCCAGACAAGTGCCTTTAAAGAAATATTGTTGAGTTACTGAATTTTTTAGATGCGTCACCTACTGTCACTATGCAACCAGTGATAGGGGAGCGAATGTTTAGGGTGGAGGAGTGAGCTCCATTTAATGTCAGCATTGTCTTGAATGGCACTGAATTTGAATGTTTCGGAACTCATTCAGGCAAATATTGAATCATACTTCTAGCTGGTATCTTCTCAATGGGTTACATCAAGTTACAGCCAGTGACAAGTGGAATGTGCAGTAGGAATCTTTGCCTAAGAGTTCAATGTCAAATGATTTACTGTATATATCACAGCATTCATGTGATGCCATCTGATTGAAGTAAAATAGAGATTTAATGATTATCCTGCAAGACCCAATAAGCTGTGTGTAACAGAACCTGCCTTGGAAAGGCCTTTCCCCTCCACTTAGAATGGGGAGGCATGGTTGGCGTAGTGGTTAGCAAGATGCTTTTACAGTGCAAGCAATTGGGACCTGGGTTCGAATCCCGTTTTGTCTGTAAGAAGTTTGTACATTCTCCCCATGTCTGTGTGGGTTTTCCCCAGAGGCTCCAGTTTCCTCCCACCATTAGAAACATTCTGGGGGTGCAGGTTAATTGGGTGTAAATTGGACCACATGGATTTGTGGGCCAAAATGGCCATTTACTGTCCTGTATGTCTAAATTTTAAAAAATAATTTAATTTAGCCAGATCGCCAGTCACTCAGATTGCACTGGAAAGAAGTTTTGAAGAACAAAGGTCAAAGCATCAATTGGGAATTGGAAGATATGGAAATGGATATCAAGTCAAGTTTATTGCCATTTGATTGCAAAAGTAGAACCCAAGGAAACAGCTCTTTTCTCTGATGTTTAAGGGTCTGCTTGGACCATTGTGAGTGGAGGATTGTCAGAGAGACACAATCCTCCTTTGGTGGAGAGGTGACAAGTGTGATATACAGTTTATGCAATATTGAATGTGTATCACTTTAATTGTAGTTTGACCAACCATTCTCCATGTATAATAGCAAATATTTGGTGTAGAACAGAGCAGAACTTGGACAGAGAGATACACCATATCAAAGATGCTGCCCTACTCTGTTAGCTTTCCTTTTTGTTGTTTATTCGAATCACCATCTATTTTCCTAGAGTAAGCTGCTGAAACACTCAGTGGTGCAGTGCAGCAAGTAGAATGGCTGCCTCACAGCTTCAGTGATATAGGTTTTATCTTAATCTCCTTCGCTGCTTGCATGGAGTTGGCCACTCTCCCCATGACTGTGTTCATTTCCCTGAGGTGCTCCAGTTCTCTCCCACATTCCAAACTCATGTAAATTGGACAGTTTACTGATAAGTGTAGTTCGCTCCAAGTGTGTTAATAAGTGGTACCATCTGAGGTGTGTTTAAGGGGAATGTGGAAAGAATTAAATTGGATGACGTAGTATGAGGACTTGCTGAGCTAGGCGGCTTGTTTCTGAGTTGCATGATTCTACGACTCTTATGGTTGAAATGAGATACTGCTGGAGAAAACAGGTGGGTTTACGAGATTGCACAGGAACAGACCACATTGCTTGGGTAGGGTGGTGGAGTTAAAAGCCCCTTTTCCATTGACACCCTGTCCCAGGAATTAACTGGGAATTTACTGGGACAGGTCCACTGGAAAAGCAACCCTGTCCAAATGCCTGTTTCAAATGATGCCATTTCACGCTGGGGATTAACCATGTCTACCCTTACTCATGTCCCAGCATTTGCTAATCCCGACGTGTTGATAAAACCAGTGGAAAAGGGATAGCAGAAAGTCACCCATTTCCAGTTGAAGGTAGAACCCTGGGGATGAGTGTATTCAGTGGAAAAACAATTAATGTCCCTGTTAAGGGTGGCCTAGCGGAAACAACACAAAGGACTTCCTGTCCCAGGACACTGCATAACCAATTAATTGGAATGCCAGTGGAAAAGGGGCTAAAGTTTGGCCTACAGCAAGAAAGCAGTACATCAGATTACTTGAGAAACTCAACAGGTCATGCAGCATCCATAAAAAATAGAAGACTGAATGAGACAGGACAGGTGACTGAAGTATGTGTGAGGGGAACATTTTAGGTCCACTGATCATAATGCTATGGAAAAGCATAGGTCTGGGATTTTGGCTGAGGTCTTGGAACCTATACAGATTAAAGAGGAGGAAGTCCTTGCTGTCTTAAAGCAAATAGGGTGGATAAATCCCCAGGGCCTGACAAGATATTCCCCGGACATTGAAGGAGGCTAGTGTAGAAATTGCTGGCACTCTGGCAGATCTATTTAAAATATCCTTAACCACAGGTTAGGTGCCAGAGGATTGGAGGGTAGCTCACGTTGTTCCATTGTTTAAAAAGGGCTCCAAAAGTAACCTTGGAAATTATAGTCTAGTGAGCCTGACATCGGTGATAGGTAAATTATTGGAAGGAGTTCTGAGAGATCAGATATACAATTATTTGGATAGCCAGCAACTGATAAGGGATAATCAACATGGCTTTGTGCATAGTAGGTTATGTTTAACCAATCTTATAGAGTTTTTCAAGAATGTTACCAGGAAAGTTGATGAAGGAAAGGCTGTGGATGTTGTCCACATGGACTTTAGTAAGGCCTTTGACAAGGTCCCGCATGGGAGGTTAGTCAGGAAGGTTCAGACACTGGGTATGCATGGTGAAGTATTGAACTGGATTCAACAATGGCTGGACAGGAGAAACCAGAGAGTAGTGATGGAAGATTGCTTCGCAGATTGGAGACCTATGACTAGTGATGTGCCTCTGGGATTGGTGATGGGACCATTGATGTTTGTCATCTACATCAATGATCTGGATGATAATGTTTTAAATTGGATCAGCAAGTTTGCAGATGTTGTGAAGAAGGTTTTCAAAGCTTGCAGAGGGATCTGGACCAGCTGGAAAAATGGACTGAAAGATAGCAGGTGGAGTTTAATGTAGACAAGTGTGAGGTGTTGCCTCTTGGAAGGATAAACCAAGAAAGGACATACACAGTAAATGGTAGGGCACTGAGGAGTACGGTAGAACAGAGGGATCTGGGAAATCAGATACATAATTCCCTGAAAGTGGCATCACAGGTGAATTTGGTTGTAAAGACAGCTTTTGGCATATTGGCCTTCATAAATCAAATTATTGAGTATAGGGGTTGGGATGTTATTTTAAAGTTGTATAAGACATTGTGAGGCCAAATTTGGAGTATTGTGTGCAGTTTTGGTCATCTAACTACAGGAAAGATAGAAAGAGTGCAGAGAAGATTTACTAGGACTTTGTCCGGACTTCAGGAACTGAGTTACAGGGAAAGGTTAAACAGGTTAAGACTTTATTCCATCGAGCATAGAAGAATGAGGGAGATTTGATAGAGATATTTAAAATTATGGGGGGGATAGATGGATTAAATGTAGATTGGCTTTTTCCACTGAGGGTAGGTGAGATACAAACCAGAGGATATGGGTTAAGGGTGAAATGGGGAAAATTTAGGGGAAACATAAGGGGAAACATTTTCACACAGAGAGTGGTGAGAATGTCAACTGAAGTGGTGAATGTGGGGTCAGTTTTAACAATAAAGAAGAATTCGTACAGGTACTTGGTGAGAGAGGTATAGAGGGCTATGGGCAGGGTGCAGGTCTGTAGGACTATGGAAAAAATGGTTTGGCACAGACTAGAGGGGTCAAGGTGGCCTGTAATTGTTCTATGGTTCTATTTCTATGGCTGCCGAAGTTTTGGCCCAAGTTCTCATTCAGGACTGTGGAAAATAGGAAGAGGCCTGAATAAAAAGGTGGGGAAAGGGGCAAGAGGGAGGAAGGGGAGGAGCACAGACTAACAGCTGAGGTAATATTTGGATACAGGTTGGTGAAGAAGAGAAAGAAGTTTAGAAGTGATGGGGAAAGAGCAGAGTGCTAAGATAGTTATCTGATAGGAGAAAGAAGGGAAGGGAGTGGAAAGCTGGAGAAAGGTAGACAGAGATGAGGGAAAGAGAGAGAATGGGGAGGGGTTCATGCAAATTAGAAAAGTCAAAATTGATGCCATTTGGTTGGTTGGAGACTGCTGAGATGGAATAGAAAATATTGTTTCTCCAATTTGCAGATGGCCTCAAGTTAGCAGTACATGAGGTAATGGACAGACATGTCAGCATGGAAATGGTGAGTGGAATTAAAATGGTTAGCCACTGGGAGGTCCTTGCTGTTGCAACAGATAGATTGAAGGTGTTCAATGAAGTAATCTCCCAGTTTGTGTCCAGTCTCTCCGATGCAGAGGAGGCTGATTTGGGAGTAATAGACGCAGTAAATACATAGATTAAGTGTCACTTTACTTGGAAGGACTGTTTGAGGCCCCGAACAGTATTGAGGGTGAAGGTGTAAGAAGAAATGTTACACTTGCAGTCATAGCGTAGGTACCACGCGAACAATAAGTGGGAAGGTTTGCATGGAAAAGGGAATCCTAGGGGGACTGTATCCTTACAGAAAGCAGAGAGAGGAGGGGAGGGGAAGATGTGTTTGGTGTGGAATTCCATTATAGGTGGCAGAAGTTTTGGGACATAATATATTGGATGTGAAGGGTGATTGGTAACAACAAGGGGAAACCTGTCCTTGTTGCATCTGGGGGTGGGGATGGGGTGGGGAAGGATAAGAGGCCGGGGGAGATGTGCAAAAATAAAGGAGATGTGTGTGAAGGCTGAGTTAATGATAGTAGAGCAAAAGCCATGTTTTCGCAGATACCCTAGAATGGAAGGTCTCATTCTGGGAGCAAATGTGATGGAGACGGAGGAATTAAGAGAAAGGAATAGTCAAACACATAATCATCAACATTATCTGTTGTAGAGCCTGATGAGTCCATGGAGGAAAAAAAACTGTCTTAAAGCCTGTGGGTTCACAATTTCCCATTACTGAACCTTCTCCCTCTAGGAGGAGTGATAAGGGGATGTGATGGGTTCGTCAGTATGTTGTCTGCCTTTCCTCGGCAAAGCAAGATTTCGAAGGAATTGGTAGAGGGGAGGAAGGTTTTCATGATGTTCTGAGCTGCATTCGATACATTTGTTTGCCAAAAATGGTCCACCTGTAGAAGTTAAGGGCCAGGGGACATGCTTTAGTCTTTAATTTCTTTCATTTTCTGAGAAAATAGAGGCATTAACCTGATCTTTCTTTTAAAAAAAACATTAAGTATCTGTGGAATAAGGAAACCATCAGTTAACCAAGACAAAAGACTGCCTATCTCAGTATGATGAATACAATCTATTTAAATTATAAATTTCACAATTCAATTTTACCTAATATTACACCAGATATAATACACAATTGAAACTTATGAGAATGGTCATTCATTGGTTTTCATCACTTAATCACTTGCATTAATATAAACCATATTTCATGTCTTCCCCAACACTTCTTCATTAAACTTGTGACACCATCTTTAACTGCAGTAAAATTTATTTGTTGCTTATATCTAATGTAGAATTGTATTTGCCTGGATTTCACCCATCCAATGGTGCTCACTTTACCTGCGGCACTAAGTGCACTGCCAAAAATATGTCCCTCTTTTGGAACTGTTACAATTTTGGAAATTTCTGAAATGATATTGACAGTTTTAAGACAATGGAACAAACAATGTGAGTCAAGGACAATGGAATAAATTTTCCATTTAATTCTCCAGTCTGCCCTGAGGAAAAACTTTAAGTGTTCCTGTAATCTGATGACACCACGCAAATTAGTCCACACCAGCAATGAATATAAAAACTGAGATTCTTCTCATTTGTATCTGTTTAAACTGAGGGTGAAAGTGAAGAAATGAACTGCTGAGACACTATTGCTTCTATGGAATTTAGTTACGTTAAAATAAAATCATGGTCTTTAGTTCTCTCCCTCCTACTTATCCTGACCTCAGAAAGTGAATAAGCAGCCCAGCGTCCCAAAGAAATAGCACAAGCCAAAAAATAAAAAGAGGAAGTGCTGGACATACTAAATCACACCACAAATGTGGAGCAGAGACAATTTTATTTTAAGCTGTTGACCTTTCTCTTGAAACCCTCATTATGCCTTTGTCTCCACATGCTGCCTTACATACTGAGTATTCTATGACTTTTTTTAACACCCTCTCACCACTTTCAGGGAACTATGAACTAGTTCTCCAGGTTTAACTTCTCAATTGCATCACCTGAACAGAACTTAGAACATTCTTTGGCTTGGCTTCACGGACGAAGATTTATGGAGGGGGTAAATGTCCACGTCAGCTGCAGGCTCGTTTGTGGCTGACAAGTCCGATGCGGGACAGGCAGACACGGTTGCAGCGGTTGCAGGGGAAAATTGGTTGGTTGGGGTTGGGTGTTGGGTTTTTCCTCCTTTGCCTTTTGTCAGTGAGGTGGGCTCTGTGGTCTTCTTCAAAGGAGGTTGCTGCCCGCCAAACTGTGAGCCGCCAAGATGCACGGTTTGAGGCGATATCAGCCCACTGGCGGTGGTCAATGTGGCAGGCACCAAGAGATTTCTTTAGGCAGTCCTTGTACCTTTTCTTTGGTGCACCTCTGTCACGGTGGCCAGTGGAGAGCTCGCCATATAACACGATCTTGGGAAGGCGATGGCCCTTGAGCTGAACTCTCTAATCCTAACAACTTCGCTACCTCAAACCCATAGCACTCTATTTTCTTGCATCCATGTGCCTATCTAAGAGTCTTTTAAATATCCCTATTCCACCAGCCTCCACCAGCACCTCTGGCAATGCATTCCGGGCACCCACTACTCTTGTGTAAAACACTTACCCCCGACTTCTCCCCTCACCTGTGCACCCTACGTATGCCTAATATACTTGCCTGAATTAAATTCCATCTACCATACATTATTCCCTTTCCCAAGTTCAAGTTCAAGATCAAGTTTATTATCACCTGATTGTACATATACTGTATATAGGCGATTGATCTAAATGTAGAACCTATCGTGGAATTTCCCTGTTAGTAAGAGCAGGAAAGATCCTCACCCGCATCATGAATAACCGGCTCAAGCCTTTAGCCAAGAAAATCCTTCTGGAGACATAAGTCAGTTTTATACCATCACATGGAGCAATTGACATGATCTTTACAATGCGACAACTGCAAGAAAAATGTTGTGAACAACTTCAACCTTTGTATATGGCATTCATCGACCTCTCCAAAACCTTTAACACAGCATCAAGCGAACTCCTATGGGATGTCCTATCCACCTTTGCATGTCCTGAAAAGTACATTCGAATCCTGAGATTCCTCCATGATGGCATGTTTGCCACAGTCATGGCCACCATCAGTGGCAGCGAGTCTTTTCAAGTCAAATCTAGTGAAACAGGAATGGGTGATTGCCCAAACTTTGTTCACCATCTTTATTGCAGCAATTATCCACACTATCAAGGATGATCTACCCCCAAGAATCCAAATTGTCTACAGAACTGATGGCAAACTTTTCAATCTTCCCCATCTCAAATCCAAAGACATCCATGAGTTCCCTCATTGAGTTCCAATACGCAGGTGACAACAGTGTTGCAGCTCTCTCAGAATACCACCTACAACAGATTCTGACTGCCTTCAACCGTGCACACACAAAACTTGGACTTACCATAAATTCCAAGAAGACTCAGATCATCTGCCATCACCAACTGAGACAAATCGAATAGAACCATCAATTCAATTTGCTGAAACAACCCTGTAAAATGTGGACCACTTTCTGTATCTTGGAAGTCACCTTTTTTCCAATAAACCCTTATTTGGAACAACTTTTTCCAAATGAGTGTCCTTTATGATCGTGGCATTCGAAGGGATACCAAAATGTTAGAGTACAAAGCTCCAACACTTCTGTGTGCACCGGAAACCTGGACAACATACTGATGACATCTGAAGTAACTTGTAAAGTTCCATCAATGCCGTCTTCAAAACATCTTAAATATCAGCTGGGAAAATAGAAGAACTAAAGTCAGCAAGCTAAATGAGGCAAAAACAACAAGCATTGAAGCATACATCATTAAGAACCAGCAAAGATGGAGTGGCTATGTTCTTCATATGGAAGATGAATGTCTGCGGAAATATAACATCAACATCGATAATTGGGAAACCAATCATCGATAATTGGGAAACCAATGCTGAGGACAGGAAACTCTGGCAAACCATCATCCGAGAAAGAACAGCTACTTTCGAAGCCAACAGGTGGACAGAACTAGAAGAAAAAAGAAATAAATGAAAAGAGAGGCAGCAACAACCAAAGCCAATCTCCCATCTGGAACTACCTGCCCGGAGAGCCCATAAATAGATCAATAGAATGAAGTCCATCTTACTTAACCTTGAGGGATAGCCACGACAGCAATGATTGTACATAACAAGTGGATGAAACAACGTGCCTCCTGACAATGGTGCACCCACACAAGCCCACAGTGTACCCTACACACAATGATATATGTACATCACAATCCAAAATCAATCTGTATATATAAACAGTCTTACTGCCTGCTGGAAGAAGCTGTTTCCCACCCTGGTAGTCCTGGTTTTTATGCTCTTTGAAGGTAGTGCCTCAAAGCTATTGTGGGCTGGATGTTAAAGGTCCATTCTCGGAGCTCTCTTTCAACACCAGTCCATGTAGATGGAGGGAAGGGAGACCCTACTTTTTTTCTCAGCAATTTTAATCACCCTCCGTACTAATCTCCAATCTGATGTTTTGCATCTACCATACCACCCTCTAATGCAGCCATCCAGGACACTCTCCACTGTGCTCCTGTGGAACATTGTTAGGATGGTGGCCAGTAGCCTTGCCACCCTCAATCTCCTTAGGAAGTGTAGGCCCTGCTGCACCTTCCTGACTAATAAGGATTTGATGTTGGTCCAGAATAGATCATCCTTTAAATGTATCTCAAAATATTTGTGCTCTTTACTCTCTATGATGGAGCCATTGATATATAGTGGGGAGTGGTGCTTTATCCTTCTGAAGTCCACAATCTCCTTTGTCTTGTTCGCATTGAGATTCAGGTTGTTGCTCTTGCATTACTGTTCAAACCTTTCAATCTCCTCTCTGTAAGCCAACTCAGCATCATTGCCGATGGGACCAGCTACCACTATGTCATCCGTAAACTTTGTGATTCTGTTGGAGCTGAACCTGGCAGTGCAGTTGTGAGTTGGCAACGTGAACAGTAGCAGGTTGAGCACACAGCCCTGAAGTGTGCCGGTGCTCAGTGTGATGGAGCTTGAGGTTTTGTTGCCAACCCAGACAGACTGTGGTATTTCAATTAAGATGCCCAGTACCCAGTTGCAGAGAGAGGTACTGAGTCCCAGTGAGAACAATGGGCAATGATTGAAAAAGATACTGCAATCTTGGAATCACCTTCATTTTAATACAATTTACTCTTCCCACTAGAGTAATCAGCAGGTCATTCCATTTCTATAAATCTTTCTCTTTTTTATAAAAGAAGAGTGCAATTAAATTTATATAAGTTATGTAAGTTTTTATCTGTCATTATTCCTAAATATTTGATTCCATCTATCTTTTATTTAAATCTACTAGCTTTTTGATATCTTTCATATTCAAAAATTTTCAATTGCATTGTCTCACTCTTGTCATATTTATTCCATATTTTTCTAATGTTGTTTGAAATTTTATCAGTGATTCAGCTGGGTCAGACAAATTTAATAGCACATCAATAGCAAATAAACTAATTTTATGTTCCGCTTGTCCAAATTTGAAGCCCTTAATGTCCAGATCTATACTTATAATCTCCACCAGTGATTCAATAGCTAGGAGAAAAAGTGCAGGAGACAGGGGACACCCCTATCTACTTGATCTTCTCAAGGGGAAAAAAACCGCTGACATCTGATTGTTAGTTATAATTTTGACTTGTGGTTTATGGTAAAGAGTTCTAATCCAGTTTATAAATTTTCAGTCTATATCATATTTCTCCAATTTTTTAAATAAGAAAGACCACTCTAATTGATTGAATGCTTTTCTGCTTCTAGAGTGATGGTAATGCTTGGTTTCAACTTTGACTTTGTCATATGTATTATATTAAATAGTCTACATAGACTATTTGAAGAATATCTTCCTTTGACAAATTCCACCTGATCTGTATGTATTAATTTTGGTAGATATTGTCCCAGTCTATTAGCTGTTGCCTTTTCCAATATTTTATAATCAGCACTTAAGAGTGAAAGAAGTCTATATCATGAAATTTTTAATGGGTTTCTACCTTTCTTCGATAGCACTGTAATTATAGAAGTTGAGAAAGATTCTGAGAGGGTCTGAATCTCCACTGCCAGGTCCAATACATCCATCATGAAATATCAATAAGCCTTTAAGTTGTTGGTAGAATTTGTGGGGGGGGGGGGGGGAACCCATCCACCCCAGAGATTTGTTAGCTTGTAAAGTACCCAAGGTTTTTTTCAATTTTTTCTCTGGTGAAGGAACATTTATTCATTCTCTATCTTTTAATTTTGGAATTTCAATATTTGTTAAAAATTCTTCCATCGCATTTTCATTTCCTAATAGTTCTGATTTATACAGTTTTGTATAATATTGTCTAAAGGTATTATTTATTTATTTTAGGTTATATGTTATATTGGTGTCTGTTTTTATTGCATTTATCATTCTGAATGACTCCTCTGCCTTTAACTGCCAAGATAAGACTTTATGTGCCCATTCCCCTAATTCATGATAGTTTTGTTTAGTTTTTAATATATTTTTTTCCATTCTATATGTTTGTAATGTGTTTTATTTCAATTGTTTGCTCTCTAAGTTTATATATTACTTGTGAACCTGTTTTCTGATACTTTTTTTCCAATTTTGTTAGATCTTTTTCTGGACCATATAGCTCTGAAGCATATTCTCTCAAGATTTTTTATGAAGGAAATAATTTGTCCTCTTACATAAACTTTAAACATATTGTTACAAGCCTAGAGGACCCATAAACCCAGCAGCAATAGATATTCACCAAGACAAATGGTTACTTAAACAAAAGTTGCTTTTAATTATCTTTAAACATGAAAATAGAATTAAGCTTTAACTTATCACTATTAACTTAACTTAACCTAACTTAACCCCCTTCTAATTCTAAGCACACTTTTATGTAATGTGTGTGTAAGTTCAGAAAAGTTCCTTGGTTCACAGTGCAATCTCACTTTTCACTGGTTGCAGGCAATTCTTATACTGTGCATAGAATTTAACATGTATAAAGTTCACCAGGCTTTGATGCTTGAAAGGTAAATGGTTACCACTCTGGAAGGTTCTTGTCAGTTTTCAGAGAGAGATTTGTTATTCCAGGATATCCAGAACTAATGTACTTCCATCAGTCACCTCAGTGCCTTGTTGACTAAACTTGCCCCATCAGGGTTCTCCAAATGATAACCTCCATCTTTCAGGTCACCACAGAGTTCCTTTTTGTTTTGCTTCTTCCAAGTGAAACATTAGGCAGCCAGCCCTCTCCTCTTGCATGAACCACAAGGGCTGTGACTAGGCCATCTTGCACATTGGGGCATCTTGCCAGCTTTTCCTGTTTCAGTTCCAGCTGCGCTTGCTGGCTAAAGCACAGTCAAGTGATATCTGCTCTCTCTCTCTCTCTCTCTCTCTCACACACATACACACACACACACACACACACACACACACACACACACACACACACACACACACACACACACACACACACACACTCTGAGACTGAGAAAAAGCCTGTTTGACTCTCTCTGCTTTCAAAACCACATGACCCTCTTACAACAGCAAAACTCTCCTACAGACAATAGCGGTGCCAGCATTCTCTTCCATCTGTTGCTTTGGTAAACAAAATGATTAGTGAAGTATTTTGAGCACTTGTCAAAGCTCTTGCAAAAAGGTGAGAGAAGCCACTATGTCTCCAGTATTTCAAATAAGATCTGTTTTAAAGTGTTTGCATGTGACAAACCTTTTCCAATTTATCTCCCAAAAACATTTCTATATTCTCTGTCACAGTATCCCATATTAATAAGCTATTATCAGTAGACAAAAGATTGGCTTCACAAAATAGTTCTATCTGTCTCTTAATAAACTCACAAAAGTCCTTTCTTTTCAACAATGCAGCATTGAAACACCATCTGAATACATTTTCTTGTTTTTCCATGATTGTAATAGTTAAAATTAATGGTGATAGAAGCCTTGCCAGATATTCCATTTTTACCACTCTACTTTTTTTTTTAACTGGGCAGACATTAAGAACAAATTAATCTTTGTATGTGAATTATGTACCCTTGAGTAGAATGAATAGTCTCTTTCTACAGGGTTAAGCTGCCTCCATATATCAATTGAATTTAAATCCTTCATATATGATAGTGTTGTTTCATTAGGTTTTGCCCTTGTCACTGATCTGGCTGATTTATCAAGTATTGAATCAAGACAGAAATTGAAGTATCCTCCAACCAATATATTTTG